>NC_041220.1:4785265-4802806 GCF_002837175.3 Physeter macrocephalus
TCCCGTTGCGGAGCACAGGCTCCGGACGCGCAGGCTCAGCGGCCATGGCTCACGGGCCCAGCCGCTCCGCGGCATGCGGGATCTTCCCGGCCCGGGGCACGAACCCGCGTCCCCTGCATCGGCAGGCGGACTCTCAACCACTGCGCCACCAGGGAAGCCCCTTCTGCTTTGGTTTTGATGGGCTTTACTAATAGATAATCTCAAACCCCACATCATTATAAGCACAGGCCTGTATTTACAAATTCTTACGTAAAAAAAAAAAAAAAAAATCCATCCAAACTCAGGCAAAACAGACACGTTTGTGTCTGTACATGTTTCCATTTGCTAGAAATGAAGCCTTTTTTTGTCTCACTGGGCTTTCACTGGGGCTGTATTTCTCCCAAGGTCTTGCTTTACGTGGGAATGGAGGGGAGTTCTCGTCCTCCATTCATCTCCAACTCCTCACCTTGCATGAGCACCAAAAACCTTGCCTTTTGTCACCCATGTAATTCCCCAAATCCCGCGGCTCCATATTAGGCAAATACTTTGAGAGTCCAGGCACACTGTGAGCCTCCCAGCTTTGCTGCACATTAGGAAATAAAATCATTTTACGTACGAAGGTAAAAAGTGTCGTAACCTGACACTGCCATTCCAGAATTCTATCACCCATGTTGAAATTGGTGTTATTGAATTCAGATTCAGCTGCTCACTGCTCAAAAGCCATAAATTGGAGAGGCAAATTTTAGTAGAAGGGAAAGGCTCTTTAATCAGAAAAGGTGGCAATCTGAGGGGAAGTCGGACTTTTGTCCTAAGATAAACTCTGAAGATTCTGCTCAGTCATGACAGTTTTTAAGGGAAAAAGGGGGGAAGAATGTCAGTGAATCGTCAGCAGGAGGTTGAGTTCTGCATCATTTTCCATTGTGTGCAGACTGGCTGACTCTTTCTTCAGATGTTATCTTGCCCACATGATCAGCCTGCAGAATTGCTAAGGGGTCTATGGGGTACAGAGCTACTCGTTCTTTTTTTTTTTTTTTTAACAAATTATTTAATAAATTTAAACAAAAACATGACCTGTGAACGAGCAAAAAACTCCATGAACGAATTAGTTCTTCATGTAAGAAAGGGAAATGGTCGGGAGTTTTGCATTCCCCTGATTTAATACCCAATTCTGAGCTCCCTTAGACAATCACTCATGAGACAGCTTTGAGCGCTGGTTCAGCTTTCACAAGAGGGCCTCTGATTCTCCTGGTATCGCTTTTGAAGTGAGCCTGTTCTTGGTGCTACAGTCACTTGTCAACATCAAATGAGACCCCTGCCACTTACACAGTACCTACCTTGTTCTATGTCTTCTTTTTTTCATTTATTTACTTTTAAAAAATTTTTATTGAGGTATAATTGATTAACAATGTTGTGTTAGTTTCTGCTGTACAGCAAAGTGAATCAGTTTTACATATACATATATCCACTCTTTTTTAGATTCTTTTCCCATATAGGTCATTACAGAGTACTGAGTAGAGTTCCCTGTGCTGTACAGCAGGTCCTTATTAGTCATCTATTTTATATATAGTAGTGTGTATATGTCAATCCCAATCTCCCAGTTTATCCCTCCTCCCCCTTACCCCCCAGTAGTCATAAGTTTATTTTCTATATCTGTCACTCTATTTAGTCATTCTTTACTTAATTCTTCATTCTTACTTCTTTTAATCTAGGAAGAAGGATCAACAGGTTAGGCAAGGCATGGTGTACATTCAGGAGAGCATAAGTCAGGAGTTAAATTACCTAGTGGTCTCATTCCTATCATTAGGTTCTTTCAAGTTTAGAGGGGAACAGAAATGGGCCAACAGGAAAGGGGGAAAAGAGCTGCTCTCATTAGGAAGCTCTGTTCCATGGAAACATCTTCCATTGTTACCTCTAGCTAGATGAAGCCAGCCAGTACCAAACTTCAGAAGATTCTGGTGCCTTCTCGCCAGGTCACCCCTTATCCCTTCATTGAAGGGAGCGATCTCTGGACCTTCCCAAGGAATATAAAAAGTAGAAATGTCTCAGATCTCACACTGTAAATCCAGTCTAACATCACCTATTCCCCGAGACTTTAGAGACCTTCCTATGATGTTACTGCCAACTAAAAGTTGTCACTTGTCATCTGCCTCTACAAGGATTCGGTCAGTAGCCACTGCATCTGCTGACCTTCAACACGCCCTGAAAGGAGTTCAGGGTGGAGATCAGGAAAGGGGCACTCTGTACTCTGGGAAAAAACTGGCAGAACAGGCCTTCAGATAGTTAGATATTTTCAGGGCACGATTTTATGAACCCAACTTCTTGCATCTCCTCAGATCTAGAAAAACACTAAAATTATTAATGGAAACATCTGCTTCTTGTGACTAGCAGCAACCTTGTGCCAAAACGTGTGCCTGGCTGCATGTCCCCCCTTCACCAAAATCACACGTGTACTGACCTCACCCCCACCCCTTTGGAGCAGTTCCTCGGAGCTCTCTGAGAAGCTGTCTCCTGGGCTATAGTCCTCATTTTGCCCCAAATAAAACGTAACTCACAGCTCTCACCTTGTGCATTTTTTTCAGTCTACGCAACACTGAAGATACACTGACGTCTCAATCTTATTTACCATAGGGCATCGTTCTGTTCAGAGTTCAAGGTGATAGCACAGCAGTTTATTAGGCAAATTCTGTCTTTCCTTTCCAGAACACTGAATTTTTAGCCAGGATCAAGTCCATTTCTCAATGTCTTCTCCCTTAACTAACCTTATGCATCTCCTGCTCTTGTTCAACTTCCTTTAAAGATACATCTCTCCAAACATGTTATGCAGGTTCCTTCCAGTACATATTTAATAACCTTTATTTTTCTCATTTATGGCAGGAGGAGTAAGATACTTCTTTTTTTTTTTTTTGTGGAGCAGAGACAGTACTCCCAATTTGGGTGATGCTGTATTCTCATGGTGGTTATTTGCACAAAGAAGTGTGTTGGTTTGGAAGATCTTGAGAGGAACAAGCTTTATCATGCAATATGTCTACTTCAGGTGGAATCACTATGCAGTCTGCAGACAAGGAAACCTGGCCTATAAAAAAAAATTTTTTTTTCTGGAAAAAGACAAAAAATGTTACTCTTAGCCAGGAAGTTTTGAGAGGATTTGGATGTTCATATTTCCCAGATGTGTGCACTCAGAGGCTATTATTCTCAGACTAAATGTCCCTTTGCGACCCTAACAGGGATCCAACTTTGATATACTGTATCCACATGACTTTAGATTCCTCTTCATCATTTATAGTTAGATCCTGAAGCTGCTATGCAGCAGGGTCTGACCATTAACTCTAGAAGATAAGACTTTCCATTAAAACATCATAAAGACACTCTAATAAACACAGCATGATCTAAGTTGCTAATTAATACTTCTTAACATGACAGTTTCTTTTTGCAAAGCCCCAAGTGCCATCAAAAGCAGCTTTTTTTTTAACATCTTTATTGGAGTATAATTGCTTTACAATGGTGTGTTAGTTTCTGCTGTATAACAAAGTGAATCATCTATACATATACATATATCCCCATATCCCCTCCCTCTTGCATCTCCCTCCCACCATCCCTATCCCACCCCTCTAGGTGGTCACAAAGCACCGAGCTGATCTCCCTGTGCTATGCGGCTGCTTCCCACTAGCTAGCTATTTTACATTTGGTAGTGTATATATGTCTATGCCACTCTCTCACTTCGTCCCAGCTTACCCTTCCCCCTCCCCGTGTCCTCAAGTCTTTTTTAAAAAATTTATTTTATCGAAGTATAGTTGATTTACAATGTTGTGTTCATTTCTGCTGTACAGCAAAGTGATTCAGTTAACGTATTCCTACTTTACAGAGGAGAAAACTGATATACAGAGGAGTTGAGTAATGACTCCTGATTCTAGCCCAGAATTTTGGCATTTAACAACAGTTTACTCAGCTGCCCTGACAGACACTCTCGAATATTCCTCACAAACTCCCAGTATAGTATTTATAGTCTGAATATCCCCTCACCATGTTGCTTCTTTACTTGTTTTTTATTGATCAGCCCCTTGCAAAGCCTCTCAGCATCTGAGCTACTAATTGCTTATCAAGGGCGGCAGATGAGATGATGACATCCTGATACCATTTTCTTCATTCTTCTATCAAGATAACTCTACTTCTAAAAACAACTTTTTTTTGGTCTTTGTCATAAACAGGTTGGTTAAAACAACTTCACTTAAGTCATAGACAAGTGGATTTGAAATTATATCAAACCACCACACAACAATTTCAAAAGAAGATTTCTTGGCAGACATTGTAGCTGAATGTACTCTTAACTTTCCTCTGAATGTTGAGGCGACAAACGAGGGACAGAGAGAAGAAAGCAGGAAGTAACTGGGAGTGAAAAAGAGAGAAAGCACAAAGGGAGACGTACAATCAGGGTCGATTATTATTCAACCCAATCACTTCATCTACTTTAAAAATAGCCTTTAAAAATTATCTTTTATGTATTCTGTATATTTTCTTTGGGGCTTCATATTGGTCAATATTCTGATGCAAGAGAACAGACTCTACCCTAGACAATTAGAATCGAAGTATTTATTCGAGCATGGCAGAAGGCTTACAGAATTATTGAGATGGCTGAATAAAACTCTGTAGGGTGAGATTCCAGAATCTAGCCTCAAGTCTATACTGCGGGACCAGGCTGCCGAAGGAGCTGCTTCTCCTGCCCTCATCAGGAGGCTGTTTGTCAAATCAGGAGATGTCCCTTATCACACACACACAGACACAGGGCTGGCCCAGTCTGAGCTGCTAAATAAGCTAATTTCTGGTTCCAGAGGGCATCACTGTGCTCCAGTCAGGAAGGCTCAGGTGCAAAATCAGAAGCTGCCACTATAGCTTCAGGGTGACACATCATCATTTTCTACTATCATGGAGTGATTTCTGCTAAATTAGCAAGACTGGGAGACACGGTGTGTCTCCAGAACCATTCCACATTTGTTCTAACACACACTGATAAAATGCATGCCCAGTTATTCCATTTATCCCAGCTCAAATGTCAAGTCTCATGTTATTGCATCTGATGTGGAACCTGCATAAAACTTGGATCACCAGCTGAAAATGAATTGGAGGAATTTTTGTTTTAGCTTTCTGCTCTCCACATAAAAGGGAAGTCATAATAGAAGAAAATTGGGATAGATATCCTGAGCCAGAACACCGTAACTGCGTTAGACATTGCTCTTACTTCTCCCAGTTCCTCTTTGAAATTTTCAAACTTATTTGTTTGTTATACAGAAAATTATATATTTCATCCTCTTGGAGCATGGGCTCCAGGCCTAGCACATTCCTACTGTAAATAAATGCTTAATAAATATTTATTCAATAAATTGATGTGAGTGACATACTCTCTGAGATTTGGAAATGCATTTTTATCAGATTAAAAATAGGAAAATTTTGGCCTTTCTGCTTACTTTCTGTTTTAATTTTTTAAAAAACCTAAATTAGCTTTTATTAACCAAAGGTAATTTCAGATCACGTGAACTTGAAAAATCAATTAGGCGAGTTTCAATATTTCTGAGACCCTAGAGATACTTAATGGATAAGCTCTTATTTTTCTTTAAGGCAATTAAATAGAGCTCTTTTACAAATTAATTTTTGGCAATACCATCCAAAGGTAGAAAAATATCACATCTGTGACATGCATGTAAAAATACCTTTGCCAAAATCTTGGCTCTCTGTGCATCAATGCTGAACAGAAATACAGATACAGAGTTAGGGAGGAGAAAGCAATAGGGGCTTTATTTCTTTGCCAGGCAAAGCGGGAACACAGTAGGCTGGTGCCTCAAGAACTGCGCCCTGCTCCCTGGGGAATAGGGAGGGCTTTTATAGTCAGAACTTGTGGTCACAGGTATGTGATAAGGATCAAGACAGTAACAGTCTTGCATTCTTTTTTCTTCTGCAAAGTTTCAAATGGGTGGGGTTGCTGATTAGGGTGTGTGCAGGGTCTCAGGTCTCCTAATCTTTTTTGTTTTGTTTTGTTTTTTTTTGCGGTACGCGGGCCTCTCACCGCTGTGGCCTCTCCCGTTGCGGAGCACAGGCTCCGGACGCGCAGGCTCAGCGGCCATGGCTCACGGGCCCAGCCGCTCCGCGGCACGTGGGATCCTCCCGGCCCGGGGCGCGAACCTGCCTGCCCGGACTCTCAACCACTGCGCCACCAGGGAAACCCTAGGTCTCCTAATCTTGATGAGCTTCTCTGGTCCCTTTAATCTTGCCTCAGGTGGTTTTGTGGCTGCTCCTACCTTGATTAGCAGCTGTTCAAATCTGCCCTTTGGAACACAGGGAACTTCATGGAGGATGAAGTCTTGCCTACAAGAAATGGGGGACAAAGAGGCCTCCGTTCCCGGGAGCCCCACAGGACCCTGCTTGGCATCAGTACATTGAAACGTACAGACAAAAAAAAAAAAAAAGAAAGAAAAGAAACGTACAACAGAGGCCAACAGAGATCTTATAGCTTTCATTTTAAAATTTTAGCCATGAGACAAGTACAGTAACGCAAATTTCACTAGTAACAGTTGGATCCAAATCGTGTTTTTAGCAGATGGAATAAGTTTACCTGCTCAGCTGGCTTAAACTTCTGACTAATATTTATGGGGAAAACTCTTAAGATTTTTTACTTGCCTACATTTCAAATCGCATTGTTTTTCTTTCTGATAGGAATTTCCTCCCTGAAGTTTGCATTTCAAAGAGAAGGCTTAGATAAGAGATCCTAGAGAAGACCAGATAGAATATTTACATCTCAAAGGCATAGGGAAAGAATGCAAGTTCCTCCAAGAGGACTTTTGTTTCTTAAATCCGGATTTTGTATAATATCTGAAAGCATTTTGAGATAAATAGGGGAGGTTTGGGGATTAGAAGAAAGGGTAAGTGGGTTTGAATTGCTTCAAGAGCTGCATTTCTGTTCTTGCAAAGACTAGATTTGTAGGACAAGTACAGTTGTTTTTAATCCCTCAAGCAATTGTGTTGCCATTTAAATCACATTATAGGTTGATCTATCTCTCCAACTACATTACCTTCAATTTGCTTCTTTAGTTCGGGGAGAAGATCTTCAACTAAGATGAAAATCAAAAGACTCCTATGTTTTGAAATTAGAGCTTTGCCTTTGGATTCACAAAGACTTCAGAATGTTTTTCTTTCCATCTAGGTACATGGTTTTGAAACAAAGCAGGACCCTGGGGGGCTCCTGGGCACAGAAACTTTTCTGTGTCCCCTGTTTCTTGTAGGAAACAGACTCCAGCCTGCATGACCTTCCCTTAGTTCCAAAGGGCAGATTCTTGAACATTTGCTAATCCAGGAAGGGAAGGGAGGGGATTCAGAGACAAGGAAGGAACAGCCAAGAAAGGGTCCTGGTTTCAACTCAAGGGATACACATAAAAATGTCTTTAAGCTCTTTATAGAATCAAAACCCAACGAATGGAAGATGTTAGCATTCTTCATCCAGAGAAGACCACCAACCACATGAAAGGAACCAGGGAAGCTCATCAAGAAGATTACCTGAGACCAGATTAAAGGAGTGCAGACCCTGTGTACACCTTAAATTTATCAGCAATCCCACTCTTGAACATTTGCTATAAAACTTCTCATCAAACTCACCTGGGTTGGGACACATAGTTTTCTAGGGCAAGACCCCACTGTGTCCCCCTTTGCCTGGCAAAACAATGAAGCTCTTCTTTTCTACTTCACCCAAAACTCTGTCTCTGAGATTCAATTAGGCACTGGTGCACAGAGGCTGAGTTTTGGTATCAGTTCCATTTTGCTTAGGGGAGAATAACTAAACAAACAAAAAAATTCTATCAGGTTCTGGAAATCAGCTTCCAGTTTAGCTAACTTCTGACCACAGAGCTACTTAAAAAAAAAAAATCTTTCAAATACTTTGTCTGGTTTTAGCTGACAACAGTTAAACAGTTGACAAACAGTATATATTTCTGGTAGCAGTTGAGTGACCCATTGGTCTCAAGAGATGTCCCCAAAAGGTGAAAAGAACATTAACCGCCCAAGACTCAGCGTCACTCTCAAAGATAACCAAAAGAAAGAAAGAATTAAGACAATTCCCCTGAGGGCTGGCAATAATTAGTGGGACCCTAGCTGAAATGGAGTTCAATCCACATCTCTGTCTAACCAAATCTATTTGCAAATGGGGTACAACCCACATTTCTATCTGGCTATATTTTGGGTCCTCCAACCTGATAGTTGCCAAGCCAAGTTCTCAGGACATGAGATAAAACAAACAAGAAAGCAGCAGCTGTCTTCAAGAGAGAAAGGATCAATAAAAAATAGGTCCAGATTTGGAAAGAAGAGTCTATGTGAAATTTTACCTTCTCTTGACTGGGGAATACAGATGATGATTTGGGAGAGCTGACCCAAAGAATTCTCACCCTTCACTGACTTCTGCCCATTTTCCTAGGATTCCATCTGCAGGATCTAGAATAAGTAGGGTTTAAAGTGAAGACTGTATCTCTGATATCTCCCAGAATTTGGCAAGGTTTTCTATTAATTTTAATTCTAGTTTCCCTTTGGCTGTTTAAGGGAATAACCTGTAGCAGTTTAACAGAGTCTCCCTTGGAGTCTCCACAATCCTGAGAGGACCCATAGGCTGGAATTTGAGAATAGATATGAGGGTGTCTGTAAGGCCATTAACTTGGTGGACTTTTGTTTATGGTCATGTAGACTCTTTAAAGTCGAACAACAATTTAGAGGATTGGTAAAACAAATACTCAAATAAAGGAGAAGAGAGGGGAAGAGTAGGAGTTACCTAGTAGCCTTTTGTTTTAGGTGTTTCTAGTATCTGATTTTTCATTAGCCTTTTGCAATGAATCTTTCGGTGCAACTATTTTGGAATTTTGGAGGCTTTGGATACTTGTGCCTGCCCATTAAAATAAGTATCTCATTTTGTTTGATTTGGGAAACCTTGTTTTCAAGTGAACTTCTTAAATAAACAATCTTGTGTAGTTGGAACATTCCTAAGAATAGCTATTGTAATTCTAGGTTATATTTTAGTTTTGCTCTCAGTAAAATCCACCAGTTTAAATCTAAACCAAGCACTTCCTAATTCAGAAACCAAAAAAGTGCTCACCGGAAGGACAATCTTTTCTTATCTAAATTCTGAATAAAGTTGGAGAGCTTGACCAAAAAGAGGGAGTTCAAAATTTGAGAGGACACTCAGCAAGCCAGAAGCAGAAGGAGACCCAAAAAGCATCGCGCGCAAGGGTCTCAGCGTGGGTACCTCGCTCAAATTTGATTCTGAGGGCTGTCATCCCTCTGGGGGTCATGTCCTTCAGATCCCACTTTCTAACACCATTGAATGTCAACCTCAATAAAGAGGTAATGAGGCAATCTCAATTTACATGTTATTGAGATTAATCGGGAAGAGCAGAGGAACTGGAATTCGGGAAACACGTGCTGTAGTAAAAGCTACCAGTGAGTCCCTTGGGGGTTTGGGTTGGGCTATATTTACAGGCAAGGAGTACAAAAAGTGAGGAGTCCAGCCAGAGTCTAAGCAGTAAATGCATCAGTTTGAAGATGGAGAGAGATTCTTGGTGGTTGTTCATGGATTAGGAGATAATGCTCAGTTCTCTGTAAATCGGGCATTTAATGGAAACCAGTCTCTTGGTTCTGAACTCAGAAGTTCAGTTCTTCTGAGGGTGCATGCATGAGATTCTGCATTTCATATCCTCCTGTTCCATTCTAGATTAAAATCCTTTCACAACATTGTTTCTATAAACAATTTATATATTTTATTCAAACTTCAGTCGCTAAGAGGAATATGTATGTATACACATATACATAACATAGGATTATATATTATAATATAATGTATATTATATGTAATGCTGTATTTTAATGTAATATATACACATTATATATGATGATTTTACTGCAAAATATTCCTGTGGAAGGGATGATGCCACTTATGTGTACAGTTTAACAAATAATTACAAATTGAACATCCATAAAACCCCAACAGAAGAAACAGAATATTACCAATACTGTAAAAGTCTCCTGGGTATCTGTCCCTGAAAGCAGCACATTTGCTCCCTCCAGAGGAAATTATTCTTTTGGAATTTACTGGTTTACAATGATGAACAGTGCTCATTTGCTGCATTTAGGATTTGTAGGCATTTTTTTAATAGTTGCATATTATTCTTTTAGAAGATATCCATGAAAGTAATGATGGTTATCATTTATTAAGCCCATGGTATGTGTCAACTTATTCTAAGCCATTAACATACAGAATTTCATTTCACTAATGCAGCAACTTTCTAAGGTAGGCCCTTACGATCCCATTTCACAAATGCGGAAACTGAGGCTTAGATCATTTAAATGAGTGCCTAAGTTTACCAAAACAGGAACTGGTATGTTTATTGTCACAGCCAATATGGTACTGGACAGGATAATAATGCCCATTGAGAAACACTCATTTTAATTGAAGAATCATTTTGCTACCTAGTATCATGGGATGCTTTTAGGTAAATTACCAAAGTGAGATATTGAATTGGAAAAAAAAAAAAAAGTACTTCATTGATTAGATCAGTAGATAGCTGAGTTAAAACTGATCAACTAAATGTGCTTCCCTGTAATCAATTTAAATTTTTTCACTTAAAATATTCACTCAAAATATGCCATGAAATATTAGAAGGGATTTATTTTTTTAAACTAAACACTTGATTACACTTTGCTTTCAAACAGCTTTTAATTTACCAGAGATAGATACAAATGCCAAGTAGATAGATTTCTTTTAAAACATCAGAAAAGTAAAATTATGTAGATGATGTGAGACAGAGTTTTCAAGTCTATGTTCAGTGACATTTTATTAGCAGCTTGACATTGGCCATGGTGGGAGGATTTACACCACAGAAACTGGCAAAAACTAAAAAATTGGGCATTTCCCCCATAGAGGTGGTTTCCTAGCACTTACTTTTGATATGCCAATACTTTGTATATAATTTTGTAATAATTCTTTTTTTTTTATATTTACTAAACTGAATAAGGTTTAATTCAAAATTAAATAAAAGGACCTTCCAATGTGTTTTGGTGACCAAAGTAAATTTACATTTTAATGAGTATAAAATATTTTTCTCCTCAGTAAATAGATGTAAATGACTGATCTCTATTCGGAGAAACTCAGAAAAAAAGTCATTTCCACTCCCTAGTGTCAGCCTCACATTTTTGGTGAAGGAGAAAGTATCTAGTATGTTCTCGGGAATAAATTGTAATTGAATATATTTTTGTCTCTATCTTTTTAGAGCACTTTAAGATTCAGAGCACAGTTAAGAGGGCACCCATATAGCCACTGCCCACACATAAACACACAGCTTCCCCCACTACCAATGTCCTCACCAAAGTGGTACGGTTGTTACAGTTGATAAACCTATACTGACACACCATCATCCAAAGTCCATAGTTTACATTAGGGTTCACTCTTGGGGTTGGAAATTTTATGGATTTGGACAAGTGTGTAATGACATGTATCTAGCATTATAATATCATACACAGTAGTTTCACTGCCCTAAAAATACTCTGTGCCCAACCTATTGATCCCTCCCTCCTTCCAACTCAAGGCAACCACTGATCTCTTTACTGTCTCCATAGTTTTGGCTTTTCCAGAATGTCATATATTTGGAATTATACAATATATAGCACTTTCAGATTGGCTTCTTTCACTTAGTAATATGAATTCTCTCTATATAGAATCTTCTTATCCATGAACACGGAATATTTTTCAAACTATTTAGTTTTGCTTTGATTTCATTCATCAGAGTTTTTAGTTTTCCTCATACAGATCTCATACATATTGTGTTAGATTTATACTTATGTATATTTTTTTGGTGCTAATGTAAATGGTATTGAGTTTTAAATTTCAAATTCCACTTGTTCATGGCTAGAATATAGGAAAGCAATTGACTTTGTATTAAATTGTAATTTTAAAAGAACTGAAATCCCTTTAGAGAAATTCTCATGTTTCTGTAGATTAAGTTAGACAGCTTAGAGAGAAGCTGAATCCCTATGTCAGCAGTGACCTGTCCCCATCGTCATTGTTACTCCATCAACACAAGGACATTGGGCTGGATGTTTGAGAGAGAAAACCATGAAAAGTGGCTTCTGCCCTTACAATTTGTAGTCCCCAAGTTACAAACAGCTAATTTTTTTTAAATTGGGGTATAGTTGTTTTACAATGTTGTGTCAGTTTCTACTGTACAGCAAAGTGGAGTTTCCTGTGCTATACAGCAGGTTTTCATTAGTTATCTATTTTATACATATTAGTTAATCAATCCCAATGTCCCAATTAATCCCAGCCCCCCCTTCCCCCCTTGGTGTCCATACATTTGTTGTCTCCATCTGTGGCTCTATTTCTGCCTGGCAAACAGGTTCATCTGTAACATTTTTCTAAATTCCACATATATGTGTTAATATATGATTTTTGTTTTTCTCTTTCTGACTTCACTCTGTATGACAGTCTCTGGGTCCATCCACATCTCTACAAATGACCCATTTTCATTTGTTTTTATGGCCAAGTAATATTCCATTGTATATATGTACCACATCTTCTTTATCCATTCATCTGTCGATGGACATTTAGGTTGCTACTGTGACCTGGGTATTGTAAATAGTGCTGCAGTGAACATTGGGGTGCATGTGTCTTTTTGAATTATGGTTTTCTCTGGGTATATGTCCAGTAGTGGGATTGCTGGGTCGTATGGTAGTTCTATTTGTAGTTTTTTAAGCAACCTCCATACTGTTCTCCATAGTGGCTGCACCAATTTACATTCCCACCAACAGTGTAAGAGGTTTCCCTTTTCTCCACACCCTCTCCAGTATTTAGTGTTTGTCGACTTTCTGATGATGCCATTCTAACTGGTGTGAGGTGATACCTCATTGTAGTTTTGATTTGCATTTCTATAATAATTAGTGATGTTGAGCAGCTTTTCATGTGCCTCTTGGCCAGCTGTATGTCTTCTTTGGAGAAATGTCTATTTAGGTCTTCTGCCTATTTTTTTATTGTTTCTTTTGTTTGTTTGATATTGAGCTGCATGAGTTGTTTGTATATTTTGGAGATTAATCTTTTGTCAGTTGCTTGATTTGCAAATATTTTCTCCCATCTGAGGGTTGTCTTTGAGTCTTGTTTATACTTTCCTTTGTTATGCAAAAGCTTTAAGTTTAATTAGGTCCCATTTGTATATTTTTGTTTTTATTTCCATTACTCTAGGAGGTGTGTCAAAAAGATCTTGCTGTGATTTATGTTAGAGTGTTCTTCCTATGTTTTCAACTAAGAATTTTATGGTGTCTGGTCATACATTTAGGTCTCTAATCCATTTTGAGTTTATTTTTGTGTATGGTGTTAGGGAGTGTTCTAATTTCATTCTTTTACATGTAGCAGCCCAGTTTTCCAGAAACCAGTTATTGAAAGGACTCTCTTTTCTCCATTGTGTATCCTTTCCTCCTTTGTCATAGATTAATTGACATAGTTGCATGGGTTCATCTCTGGGCTTTCTATCCTGTATCATTGATCTGTATTTCTGTTTTGGTGCCAGTGTCATACTGTCTTGTTTACTGTAGCTTTGTAGTATAGTCTGAAGGCCTGAAGTCATGGATCCTCATTCTTCCAGCTCCATTTTTCTTTCTCAAGATTGTTTCAGCTATTCGGGGTCTTTTGTGTTTCCATACAAATTGTAAAATATTTTGTTCTAGTTCTGTGAAAAATGCCATTGGTCATTTGATAGGGATTGCATTGAATCTGTAGATTGCTTTGGGTAATACAGTCATTTTCACAATATTAATTCTTCTAATCCAAGAACATGGTGTATCTCCCCATCTGTTTCTGTCATCTTTGATTTCTTTCATCAGTGTCGTATAGTTTTCTGCATACAAGTCTTTTGCCTCCTTAGATAGGTTTACTCCTAGATATTTTATTCTTTTTGATGTGATGGTAAATGGGATTGTTTCCTTAATTTCTCTTTCTGATCTTTCATTATTAGTGTATAGGAATGCAAGAGATTTCTGTGCATTAATTTTGTATCCTGCAACTTTACTGAATTAACTGATTACCTCTAGTAGTTTTCTGGTGGCAACTGTAGGATTTTGTATGTATAGTATCATGTCATCTGCAAACAGTGAGACTTTTCCTTCTTCTTTTTCATTTGTATTTGTTTTATTTCTTTTTCTTCTCTGATTTCTATGGCTAGGACTTCCAAAACTATGTTGAATAATAGTGGTGAGAGTGGACATCCTTGTCTTGTTCCTGATCTTAGAGGAAATGTTTTCAGTTTTTCACCATTGAGAATGATGTGTCTGTGGTGGGTTTGTCATATATGGCTTTTATTATGTTGAAGTAAGTTCCCTCTATGCCCTCTTTCTGGAGAGTTTTTATCATAAATGGGAGTTGAATTTTTTCAAAAGCTTTTTCTGAATCTATTGAGATGACCATATGGTTTTTATTCTTCAAATTGTTATTGTGGTGTATCACATTGATTGATTTGTGTATATTGAAAGTCCTTGCATCCCTGGGATAAATCCCACTTGATCATGGTGTATAATCCTTTTTTAAAAATTAATTAATTTATTTATTTTTGGCTGCTTTGGGTCTTCTTTGCTGCACGTGGGCTTTCTCTATTTGCGGTGAGCGGGGTCTACTCTTCACTGCAGTGTGCGGGTGTCTCATTGCAGTAGCTTCTCTTGTTGTGGAGCACGGGCTCTAGGCACATGGGATTCAGTAGCTGTGGTATGTGGGCTCAGTAGTTGTGGCTCGTGGGCTCTAGATCATAGGCTCAGTAGCTGTGGCACATGGGCTCAGTTGCTCCATGGCATGTGGGATCTTCCTGGACAAGGGACTGAACCCATGTCCCCTGCATTTGCAGATGGATTCTTAACCACTGCACCACCAGGGAACTCCCTGGTGTATGATCCTTTTAATGTATTGTTGGATTATCTTTTCTAGTATTTTGTTGAGGAATTTGTACCTATATTCATCAGTGATATTGGTCTATACTTTTCATTTTTTGTAGTAGCTTTGTCTGGTTTGGGTATCAGGGTGATGGTGGCCTCGTAGAATGAGTTTGGCAGTGTGCCTTCCTCTGCAATTTTTTAGAAGAGTTTGAGAAAGATGGGTGTTAGCTCTTCTCTAAATGTTTGACAGAATTCACCTGTGAAGCCATATAGTCCTGGACTTTTGTTTGTTGGAAGATTTTTAATCACAGTTTCAATTTCATAACATGTTATTGATCTGTTCATAGTTTTTTTTTCTTCCTGGTTCAGTCTTGGAATGTTGTGCTTTTCTAAGCATTTTTCCATTTCTTCCAGGTTGTCCATTTTGTTGGCATATTGTTGCTTGTAGCAGTCTCTTATGATCCTTTGTATTTCTGTATGTCTGTTCTGTTTTAACTTCTCCTTTCTTAATTTTATTGAATTGAGTCCCTTTTCTAAGCATTTTTCCATTTCTTCCAGGTTGTCCATTTTGTTGGCATATTGTTGCTTGTAGCAGTCTCTTATGATCCTTTGTATTTCTGTATGTCTGTTTTAACTTCTCCTTTTCATTCTTAATTTTATTGAATTGAGTCCTCTTCCTCTTTTTCTTGATGTGTCTGGGCTAAAGTTTTATCAATTTTGTTTATCTTCTCAGAGACCAACTTTTAGTTTTTAATGATCTTTGCTATGTTTTTCTCTGTTTCTATTTCATTTATTTCTGCTCTGATCTTTATGATTTCTTTCCTTCTACTAACTTCTTTCTATTATTTATTTATTTATTTATTTATTTTTGTTGTTCTTTCTCTAGTTCTTTTAGGTGTAAAGTTAAATGGTTTATTTGATATTTTTCTTGTTTCTATAGGTATGAATGCATTGCTATAAACTGCCCTCTTAGAACTGCTTTTGCTGCATCCCAGCTCTTGGTTATTTAGTAGCATATTGTGTAGCCTCCATGTGTTAGTTTTTTCTACAGTTTTTTTTTCCAGTAATTGATTTCTAATCTCATAGCACTGTGGTCAGAAAAGATGCCTGATATGATTTCAATTTTCTTAATTTACTGAGGTTTGATTTGTGACCCAAGAGGCAGTCTATCCTGGCGAATGTCCTGTGTGCACTTGAGAAAATAGTGTATTCTGCTGTTTTTAGATGGAATGTCCTAAAAATATCAATTAAATCTATCTGATCTGTTGTGTCATTTAAAGCTTGTGTTTCCTTATTTATTTTCTGTCTGGATGATCTGTCCATCGGTGTAACTGAGGTGTTAAAGTCCCCCACTATTATTGTGTTACTGTTGATTTCCCCTTTTATAGCTGTTAGCATTTGCCCTATGTATTGAAGTGCTACTGTGTTGGGTGCATATATATTTATCATTGTTATATCTTCTTTTTGGATTGATCTCTTGATTATTATGTAGAGTCCTTCCTTTTTTCTTATAACAGTCTTTATTTTAAATCCTATTTTATCTAATATGAGTGTTGCTACTCCAGCTTTCTTTTGATTTCCATCTGCATGGAACATCTTTTTCTATCCCTTCACTTTCAGTCTGTATGTGTCCCTAGGTCTGAAGTAGGTCTCTTGTAGACAGCATATATATGGGTCTTCCTTCCCTTGTGTTTCTTGCCTAGAGAAGTTCCTTTAGCATTTGTTGTAGGGCTAGTTTGGTGATGCTGATTTCCCTAAGCTTTTGCTTATCTGTAAAACTTTTGATTTCTTTGTCAAATCTGAATGATATCCTTGCTTGGTAGAGTAATCTTGGTTGTAGGTTTTTCCCTTTCATCTCTTTAAATATTTCCTGCCACTCCCTTCTGGCCGGCAGAGTTTCTGCTGAAAAATCAGCTGATAACCTTATGGGGATTCCCTTGGATGTTATTTGTTGTTTTCCCTTGTTGCTTTTAATATTTTTTCTTTGTATTAATTTTTAATAGTCTGATTAACATGTGTTTCAGCATCTTTCTCCTTGGGTTTATCCTGTATGGGACTCTGTGCTTCCTGGACTTGGGTGGCTATTTCCTTTCCCATTTTAGGGAAGTTTTCATCCATAATCTCTTCAAATATTTTCTCAGACCCTTTCTCTTTCTCTTCTTCTTCTGGGACACCTTTAATTCGAATGTTGTTGCCTATAATGTTGTCCCAGAAATCTCTGAGACGGTCCTCAGTTCTTTTTCATTCTTTTTTGTTTATTAAGTTTCCATGGCAGTTATTCCACCATTCTATTTTCCAGGTCACTTATCCATTTTTCTGCCTCAGTTTTTCTGCTATTGATTCCTTCTAGAAGATTTTTAATTTCAGTTATTGTGTTGTTCTTCACTGTGTATTTGTTCTTTAGTTCTTCTAGGTACTTGTTAAAAGTTTCTTGTATTTTCTCCATTCTACTTCTGAGATTTTGGATCAACTTTACTATCATTACTCTGAATTCTTTTTCAGGTAGACTACCTATTTCCTCTTCATTTGTTTTTCTTTGTGGGTTTTTACCTTGCTCCTTCATCTTCTGCACATTTCTCTGTGTTCTCATTTTGTTTAACTTATTGTGTTTGGGGTCTCCTTTCCACAGGCTGCAGG
>NC_041220.1:4803974-4830176 GCF_002837175.3 Physeter macrocephalus
AATCCATTTACATTCAAGGTAATTATCGATATGTATGTTCCCATTACCATTTTCTTAATTGTTTGGGGTTTGTTATTGCAGGTCTTTTCCTTCCCTTGTGTTTCTTGCCTAGAGAAGTTCCTTTAGCATTTGTTGTAGGGCTAGTTTGGTGATGCTGATTTCCCTTAGCTTTTGCTTATCTGTAAAACTTTTGATTTCTTTGTCAAATCTGAATGATATCCTTGCTTGGTAGAGTAATCTTGGTTGTAGGTTTTTCCCTTTCATCTCTTTAAATATTTCCTGCCACTCCCTTCTGGCCGGCAGAGTTTCTGCTGAAAAATCAGCTGATAACCTTATGGGGATTCCCTTGGATGTTATTTGTTGTTTTCCCTTGTTGCTTTTAATATTTTTTCTTTGTATTAATTTTTAATAGTCTGATTAACATGTGTTTCAGCATCTTTCTCCTTGGGTTTATCCTGTATGGGACTCTGTGCTTCCTGGACTTGGGTGGCTATTTCCTTTCCCATTTTAGGGAAGTTTTCATCCATAATCTCTTCAAATATTTTCTCAGACCCTTTCTCTTTCTCTTCTTCTTCTGGGACACCTTTAATTCGAATGTTGTTGCCTATAATGTTGTCCCAGAAATCTCTGAGACGGTCCTCAGTTCTTTTTCATTCTTTTTTGTTTATTAAGTTTCCATGGCAGTTATTCCACCATTCTATTTTCCAGGTCACTTATCCATTTTTCTGCCTCAGTTTTTCTGCTATTGATTCCTTCTAGAAGATTTTTAATTTCAGTTATTGTGTTGTTCTTCACTGTGTATTTGTTCTTTAGTTCTTCTAGGTACTTGTTAAAAGTTTCTTGTATTTTCTCCATTCTACTTCTGAGATTTTGGATCAACTTTACTATCATTACTCTGAATTCTTTTTCAGGTAGACTACCTATTTCCTCTTCATTTGTTTTTCTTTGTGGGTTTTTACCTTGCTCCTTCATCTTCTGCACATTTCTCTGTGTTCTCATTTTGTTTAACTTATTGTGTTTGGGGTCTCCTTTCCACAGGCTGCAGGATTGTAATTCCTCTTACTTTTGGTGTCTGCCTCCAGTGGGTGAGGTCGTTACAGTGGCTTGTTTAGGATTCCTTGTGGGGGGACTGGTGCCTGTGTTCTGGTAAGTGGAGCACGATCTTTTCCCTCTGATGGGCAGGACCACATCTGGTGATCTCTTGTTGGCTGTCTGTGAGCTTAGTATGACTTTAGGCAGCCTGTTGGCTAATGGGTGGGTTTGTGTTCCTGTCTTGCTAGTTGTTTGGCATGAGGCCTCCAGAACTGGAGCTTGCTGGCCATTGGGTGGATCCAGGTCTTGGTGTTGAGATGGAGACCTCTAGAATAGCTCTCCCTGATTAATATTCTTTGGCACTGGGAGTTCCCTGGTGGTCCAACATCCCGGACTTGGCTCTCCCATCTCAGAGTTTCAGGCCTGTCCCCTGTCCCCTGGCCAGATCACTAAGACCCTACAAGCTTCATGGCATGGAAGAAAAGGGGAAAAAAAAAAAACGAACAGACAAAACCTCAAGACAAATGGTAAAAGCAAAACAAAACAGACAAAAACTCACAGACACACACACACACACACACACACACACACACACACACACACACGAGAAAAAAGAAGAGAGAAACCAAACAAATAAATGAACCTAGAAACAAAAACAAACATTACAAACTAAACTAACAAAAACAAACAACAAACCAAAAGCAGAAATCAAACTAAACAAAGACAAAGAAAGTGTAAAACAAACGCACAAAAACGATCAAATAAAGATAAAAACAAAAGAAAGAAGAAAGAAGAAAACAAAAGGAAAAAACACAAAACAACAATAAAGTAAAATAAAAATAGAAAAATAGAAAATATAGTTAAAAGAAGATAAAAACAAAGTAAAACAAAGAAAAAACAAAAAGAAGGAAAAATCATAATATAACGAAAAGTAAAGTAGAAACAGAAAAAAATACTAAAAATAAAGGCATAAAAAGAAAATAAAAATAAAGAAAAATTAAAAGAAAAATAAAGAAAAGAACAACAGAACAAAATGAAAAACAAAATAATAGTAATAGTATTTTCCTGGGGCCTCAGCTCTCAGTGTCCTTGCACCCACAGTGAGCCACAGCCAATCCCTACCTGCCCAGGAAGTCCTCCAATATTCTAGGGAGGTCTCTGGACCTGCTGTGGCCACTGAGGGGCCAGCTCAGACTCTGATCTGGTGTTACTCCCACATGTACTTTCCCCCAGAGTCCACAGTTGCCCCCAGAGTCTGCAGCCTCTATTGTGGGAACACTCGCTGTCTATTCAGGTATTCCACACATGCAGGGTTTACCAAGCCAATTGCAGGGGTTTAATCCGCGGCTCCTGTGGCTGCAGGGAGATATTTCCCTTCCTCTTCTTTGGTTGCACCATCCCTGGAGTTCAGCTTAGGTTTTGGCTCCGCCTCTGCATGTGGGCCGCCCTCAGAGATCTGTTCCCCACCCAGGCAAGAGCGGGGGAAAGCAGTGGCTGGTTAGGGCTTACTTGCTCACTCATCCCAGGGGGAGCAAGGGATAGGGCAGTCACAGTTGGCATGTGCAGGGAGTGCCTGCAGTGGCAGAGGCCAGAGGGAAGTTGCAATAGCCTGAGGTGTGCCATGTGTTCTCCTGGGGATGTTGACCGGATCGTGGGACCCTTGGCAGTGGCAGGCTGCACAGGTTCCTGAGAAGTTGTTGGTGGCAGTGGTGGCTGCGGTAGCCATCACACCTGCCCCTGGGGTCCGAGATAGCAGCTATGGCTCATGCCCGGCCGTGGAGCTCACGTAGTTGGTTCCCTGCTGTCTGTGAGTGCACGAAGAAAGAAGCTCCTATGGCCGGCCTGCCCCTCTCCTCGTGCACCCCACCACAATGGTCCCTTGCCTCCTTGGCAGTCCCAGTGTTCTTCCCAGACTCCCTCAGCTGTGGTGCACTAGCCCCTCAGGCTGTCCTCACACAGCCAACCCCAGTCCTCTCCCTGTGATCCGACCTCCGAAGCCCGAGCCTCAGCTCCCAGCCCCTGCCCGCCCCGGCGGGTGAGCAGACGAGCCTCTTGGGCTGGTGAGCGCTGGTTGGCACCCATTGTCTGTGCGGGAATCTCTCCACTTTGCCCTCCTCACCCCTGTTGCTGCACTCTTCTCCATGGCTCTGAAGCTCCCCCCTCCACCACCCGCTGTCTCTGCCCGTGAAGGGGCTCCTAGTGTGTGGAAACCTTTCCTCCTTCACAGCTCCCTCCCAGAGGTGCTGCTCCTGTCCCTATTCTTTTCTCTCTCTCTTTTTTTACGTTTTTATTTTGCCCTACCTGGTTATGTGGAGATTTTCTTACCTTTTTTGGAAGTCTGAGGTCTTCTGTCAGCATTCAGTAGGTGTTCTGCAGGAATTGTTCCATATGTAGATGTATTTTTGATGTATCTGTGGGGACAAGGTGATCTCCAGTTCTTACTTTTCTGCCATTTGAAGGTTACCGCTGTACTAATTCTTAAATGTTTCTAATTTTATTATTGAAGAACATTTTCTCAGATGTAAAATTAAAGTGTATATTCAGTCAACCTATATTGATTCAATATTTTTTAAACAGTATTATATATTGAGCATGAAATGCTAAAAAACTATACACAAACAAGATACAGATACTGTCCTTCTGTGGTTTAGTGTCTAGTAAGAGCCTTCAGATTACATTGTTTAAATATATTCTTATGCATAATATGTCACATAGTTTTGTTCAGACCCACACAATTTTGGGAGGGAAGAGAACACTTAATATTTATACTGGGGTAATAGATGTAAAATGGGATTTTAAGAAAAAAAAAGCAGTAGAATATCTGCACAGATATAGTACCAATAAGCAAGACATACATGTCAGATTTGGAAGTTTTCAACTTTAACTGATGCTGTCAATTTAAGCAGGAGTTAACCAGGTAAAAAATGGCTTAAAGAACATTCTAGAAACATTCTCGGTGAAACAGGAGATAAGGAAATAAAGCATTTTTATTATAATATAAATCAATGCAATAATTCAATACATTCTTCATTGAGAAAGTCTCTCTCGTAACTAGGTAGATGTATATTTTTGTGTGTATATGTAACAAAACATATATATTTAGTATATATAGTATATATTATATATATGTGTGTGTGTATATATATATATATATATATACACATATACACATGTGTCAATATGTATACACATATTATGTCCTGTACTGCAGATGCAGTGAACTCTTCCAAATACTCAAAGAAGCTATTTTCCCTTTGGGCTCTTGGTCTTCAGATATCTTCAGCATTTGGCATGGAACAGTGCTACTCAGAGGTGGTCTGTGAACCAGTCTGCTACCAATCCATCTATGAGGCTATAAAGAGCTCAAGCCAATTGAAATATTGTTTGACACTTGCACACATCAACACTCACAAGTTTAACATCCAAGCTCTAACCCAACGGGATATCACATCACTGTCATTGAGAAGAATAAAGTAACCCTCAGTTCAAAGAGAGACTAGAGAAATATGTCAGCCAAAACTGAAGAATAGGAACATACAGTTCCCTTAAAATGTTAGTGCTTAAAATTTTAGCTACTTGTCTTCTAAGCCTGTCCTACATATTTGGCTCAGTGCTAAGTCAAAAATGAGCTACCTTTATCACTCTCCCCACACAATTGTTTAATTTCAGGTAAAAGAGAAATAGCGCCAAATGCTTCAATTTATCAATTCGTGTATGTTGTTTTCTTTTTGAGTGACAATTTTTCAATGTCGTAGACTCTTAGGTCTGATTCAAAGAAGTAATTTTTAGAGTTACTGGAATCAAAATCATTCTTACAGTATCATCAGAACAAAGACTCTGGACATCCTTGGTCCAGACTCATTTATTGAGAGCACATTACTTTACTTGTGGGCATGGCAGGTAGATGAACTGTTATTAGGGATACTACAATAGTTTTTGTCTCTGTTGACATATAAATTGTTTCTTCTAAAACAAGTTGTCAGCTGGCTAAGGAAAAAATGTCCTCTTGTTTAACAGAGACATTTGGTTGAGGTTGGTACTTGTATAATTAAATCCAGGGGAAGAAAAGCAAACCTATATAGTGAGAGGAAAGGAAATAGTTTTAACATTAAGATTTGGACATAACCTTTAGGGGATGACCCATGAATAGATCCGAAAGATTTTAAAAACAAACCTATTCTATTAAGATAAATTAAACAGGATATCTGGATTACGTATAAGCTTAATTTGCTCATTGATGGTAATGTCATTACTACAGGAAGGAATCTGTGGATGAAGTTTAAATACTGACATAAACAAACAAACAAACAAACAAATAATCCAAATACAAAGAATGAGGAGAGTGATACTGCATTGGAAAACAACTGCTTTATAAAGGAGAAAATGTTTGGTAGTTCTGGCATGTAACATCAGCACCTTCAGTTGAAGGAGACAGCACACATGAGGAAATGGCACTAAGGACTTAGGAAGCAGTAAGAATTAGTGTTTACAGTCTTAAGCCTGTGATTTTGAACACAGGACAAAGCACATTTAATAACGAAGGTAGATTTACAAAATGTGATCTCACTGGATGCCTCTGCAATGAAGGGTATAAAAAGAAAGGGATTTTAAAGCAGAACACAAGTAGATTCTAAATAATAAATTGAAATGTATCCAAAACTTATGTCCCCACTCCTGAACTCATAAATATTTGGGAAGGTACTTTTGAATATGAGTTAAGCTTTCACCAATTTCAGAGACAAGACTTACTCTAAGAGGATTACTATTTTTTATTGGTAGTATAATTTTATTTTTATTGGATAGTTTGGATAGTTTGAAGTTGGATAGTTTGAAGTTGGATAGTTTGAAGAATCTGTATTACACAATGCTTGAAACAATCTTAATAGAGAGAATGACATCATGGTGTTAAAATCAGGGTGGTGAAATTGTGAAAATTTGGGATTCTGAACAAGTCTAAGAATCTAAGATGTGGGGATATTAGTGATAATCAAATGTATTAGTAAATGTACATAACACATATGGTTACTGTGAAGGGTTGAATACTAAAGAGGAAGTAGAAACAAAACAATTGGTTATACTTTTTTTTTTTTCTTGGTTCTACTTTTGAAAACACTGATGAGGAAATATTTGACCTAAAAGTAGAAGAAGAGTTAAGTAAATTCAATCCAGAAAAAGTACTCATAACTTGGGCTTTATAGGTCTGACTGTCTCTTTTGTTAAAGAACTTTGCTCTGATGACTTGGAAGAACTTTAAAAGGGTAAATACTTTTAAGGAGGAAAGATAATTTGGAAACTGAAGAGAAATTCAGCTGTGAGAAAAATATGGGAAATTGTGCAACATTAACAAATAAGTAAAGATCAATAATAAGACACTATTAAGAAAATACAAAGGTTAACCATGTACTGGGAGAAAATATCCTGACAAAGGAGAAATATTCTGGACACTTTATCAGAAAATATTCTACCGGAGCCTGTCCTCCGCAACGGGAGAGGCCACGGCAGAGGGAGGCCCGCATACCACACAAAAAAAAAAAAAAAAAAAAAAAAAAAAAGGGTAAATACTTTTAAGGAGGAAAGATAATTTGGAAACTGAAGAGCAATTCAGCTGTGAGAAAAATATGGGAAATTGTGCAACATTAACAAATAAGTAAAGATCAATAATAAGACACTATTAAGAAAATACAAAGGTTAACCATGTACTGGGAGAAAATATCCTGACAAAGGAGAAATATTCTGGACACTTTATCAGAAAATATTCTAACAAAGCTGTCCAGAATATATAATGACAAAATATTTTAAATATAAATCTCATTTTTAACAAAATAACTTTTACATTTTGTTTTGCTTGATTTAATTAGTATACTTTAGTATTTGAATTCATACCAATTCAAGCATATATTGACACTTTTGGGAAAGGCAGTCTATTGTGCATGCAGCCTTTCTTTTAAATCTTTAAAAAAAATTACTTTATTGAGATATGATTAACATAACACTGTGAGTTTAAGGTATATGATGTGTTGATTTGACACATTTAGATATTGCAATGTGATGACCACCACCTCTGTGCATGCAAGTCTTTTGATCCTCCCACTGGGCAGTATAGGAGTGGGACTCAGCCTGGAACACATCCTCACCAAAAGATAAAGAGACCTCACAACCTGTGTGGGATAACCACCTTGTGTGGGATTATCTTTCCCTGTTTCAGAGTCAATGTGTTCTTTTTACTGCTTAAGTGTGTGTGTCAAATTGCACCTAGCCCACCCCATATACTCTGTCCCCTGCGTGAAGGGGACAGGGTCCTTTATTCTGCTACATCAGAGCTGTGTGTTCCTTTCTGCTGCCACTGGAAGAGACCCCATGTCCACGGGGGACCAAGGTCCTCTACTAAAGCTGGTCTTGCTCTGTTACTTCTCTCTGAAAATAAAGCGTTTTTCCATCCTGTGCTTGACTGTGCTGTGAGTTCCTCAAGGACTCTAATACCAAGATGCAGTGGGCAGAAGTGTTCAGACTTCTGCTCCTGGTGATAGACAAAGGATGCCACTTGCATGACAGTTATACTATGATTAAAATGAAAAGAAAAAAAAAATTACTACATGAGAAGAATTACACACACACAAAAAGTTAGAAATCTAAAGAAAATTTTGTAGGTTTCTAGCCCCCTAAATACATGGCCTCAAAGATTCTGTGGTACTGTATGAAGAACATCTTGTGGTTGAAATGAAAGTTTGGGAATTAAAGTAGAGGAAACAGAGAAAGCATATGTAGATAAACTTAGAAAAGGAGTGATTAATATTTGTGTGTGTGTGCATGTGTGTGTCTGTGTGTAGAATAAACATTTTCTAGTAGACGTAGGGAAGATATGTTTTTCCAGGTAAACTTTGAAATAAAGTTTAAAATAGCAAGTTTCAACAGTGAAATATGTCATATGATATGTTATAGCACCTAATTATTTAAATAATAATGATGATCATGTTTATCATTAATATAACTGCTGTTATCAATAGAATAATGACATAAAAGTCCTAATTTGGAGAGGAATAGTGAAAGCAGCTTTTTTGCCCCTTCCCTGTTTCCTTATTCCTGTTCCCCTGTAACCTTAAAAGAACCTAATCTAAGAATGAGAACACTAGGTAATGGAACCTAACTCTTGACTTATGATCCACAGAATGCACCCAATACCTTGCCTAACTTGTTGATTCTTTCTCTAGATTAAAATGAATAGGAATGAAGAACTGAATAGTTAAAAATGACTAGCTTTCTGCTTCTAGCAGCCCCTTAGCAATCCTACAGGCAAGATAGCCTCTGAAGAAATCATGAGGGGTCAGCCAGCCTGCATGCAATGGAAAATGACCCAGAGCTTGACCTCCTGCCTTGATTATTCACTGAGATTCTTTCCCCTTATCCCCTTTAAAAATTGTAATGGCTGAGCAGAATCCTTGGAGTTAGTTTTGGGGACATGAGTCTGCTTCTCCCCAGATTGTTGGCCTTCTGGTTAAATCAACCTTTCCTTTCTATAACACTTGCCTCTCGAGTGTTGGATTTTGAGTTGCGAGCAGCTGGTCTGGAGTTTGGTAACAACAGATTTATAGAATTTCAATTTGAATGTGATCATACACCTAAAGCATTCCAATATGCCATTTCTCCTATTTGAGCAAGCACAAAATATTTCCAAGTACCAGTAAATCTTATAACATAAGTGAATCTCAAATGTGTCCATATTGTCCCTTTTTTAAAGTAAATAAATGCTAAATAGGTATAAATTATACACCAAAAGCCCACTCTAAGTGACGGCTTTTTACAAAAGTATATACCCATGTAACCACCACACAATCTAGTTATAGAACACATTCATCACCTCAGAGAATTCCCTTGCACTCCTTTGAAATAATTTCTTATAATTTCTTAACCCAAACAGAGCAAACAGTGTTCTAGTTTCTTCCACTATAGATTTATCCTCCATTCCTGAATTTTTTTTTTTTTCTTTTTTCTTCAGTACGCGGGCCTCTCACTGTTGTGGCCTCTCTGGAAAGGCTCCGGACACGCAGGCTCAGCGGCCATGGCTCACGGGCCTAGCTGCTCTGCGGCATGTGGGATCTTCCCAGACCAGGGCAAGAACCCATATCCCCTGCATCGGCAGGCTGACTCTCAACCACTGCGCCACCAGGGAAGCCCCATTCCTAGAATTTTATCTAAATGATTCAACATTACATATTGTGTTTTTGTGTAAATAATCATCAATTTTACCTATTTCTTTGATATTTTCACAGAATCAAGTTTTGATTTTATAATTCCCTATTTTTGTCCATTTATCATTTTATTATTTTCCCCTCACATTTTACTTTTTTTGTTATATATATATATTTATATATATATATTTGGTTGAATTCTTATCTGCAAATGTGAAGGGTAAAACCCAAATGGGGTGGGAAAAAAGTAACTAGGGAGCCATATAGTAAACAATTTACAGAGTTCAAAGTTGGGCAGTGTTCAAATTTTTACCAGTAAGAGTAAAGAGACCTTATTGAAACCCCAGGGCACTTGGTGGTGGTGTCAAAGAATAACACCTTAGTAATAGAGCTAAATTAGTGCCAGAATAAAGGATAACCTAAAGCCTCACTAGCAAATCTTTAAAACAAAGTTGAGAATAGAATCAAGCTAATCTGCAGGTAATTTAAATGACTGCCAAACACACTTTAACCTTCTTTAAATCAAGATGTGCAACACCTTGGCTATAGGATATATACGATATGATATCCTATGATATATAAGAAAATTGTTAAAAGAGAAGATCCTAAGAGTCCTCTTCACAAGAAGAAACTATTTTTTCTTTTCTTTTTATTGTATCTGTATAAGATGATAGATGAAAACTAAACCTATTGTGATAATTATTTTGCAATATATGTAAATCAGACCATCATGTTATATACCTTAAACTTACACAGTGAGTATGCCAGTCATTTCTCAGTAACAGTGGGGGAGAAAAGGGACATGTTCCAAATCCAAACATTCAACAAGTTGATATTCATTAAGTTACTAAATATTCTAGAAAGCAGGAAAATGTGACTCATTACCTGGAGAGAAAAAGTGAATATAAATAGACTCATAAATGATATAAATGACATAATTAGCAGACAAAGATTTAAAACAGCTCAAGATTATGTTCAAGATTATAAAGGAAAACATGTACATACTGAGAAAAAATGAAAGATATTTTAAAAACCCAGGTGAAAATTCTAAGGATAAAAATATAATATTTAAAATTTAACAAAAAAAGATCATTGGAGACACTTGCTAGAACACAGACACTGAAGAAGAAAATATCACTGGACTTAATGACATAGTTATGGAATTAATCCAAAATGAAGCACATAGAATGAAAAGATAGAAAAAACAATTGGTCACAAAATACTGTCACTTCAGTGACACTATTACATGTTTGACATATGCATAATTGGTATCTGAGAAGAAGGAACAAAGGAAAGTGAAAAAAAATCTGGAGAAATAATGGCCCAAATGTTTCCAAATTTTAGAAACATTATAAACATACAGATTCTAGAGGCTCAAGATAAAGGAAAATCACACTAAGTCACACCTTAATCAGAGTGCTAACCAAAATGAAAGCAAGAAAACTTTCAAAGCCGCCAGGAAAAACAAAAAAAAAGAAGACAGTGTAACAAAGATAAAAATTGTGTTAGACTTCAGAAAAATAGAAAGAGTCAGAATATAAATAAGATATCTTTAAAGAATTGACAGAAGAAAAATACCTAACTCTAGAAATCTAAATTCAGAAAAAGTATCCTTCAGATAGGTAGACAACTTAAAAACTTTAAAAAATAAAATAAGACAGAATCCATTTTTCAGATACTGGCTCTGTAAAATATGTCAAAGTCATTCAGGGTAAAAGAAAAACTATCAGGTGGAAATTTGTATTTTCGCAAAGAAATGAAGACTGGGAGAAAGAATAAATACAGAAGTATAAACTATGGTTCTTGTTTTTTTTAACTTTTAAATAGTAAAAACAACTTTAAAGTTTTAAATGCTTTATAATTTTGTATAACACATGTATAACTAACAGACATGCTAATATAACATAAATAATGGGAAGGAGAAGATGGAAGCATAGTTTGTAAAGTTCTCACATTACATATGAAGTGGTATAGTAGTTGGATCTATACTAGTAGTTGGATCTATTCTAGTAGTTGGCTCTAGATTGCGAAAATTTAAATTTTGATGTTGTAAACCCTAGAACAACCAATGCAAATAATACAAAAGGTATACATATAAATCCAATAATTTAGATTAAGTATAAAAATAAAATATGCAGTTAATCTAAAGGAAGGCAACAGAGATAAAACTAAAGAAAAAGATGTGACAGATAGAAAGATAATATGCTAAATGTCAATAATTTTGATACATACATTATATAAAAATGGCTTAAATATTACAAATATAAGGTAGACATTGTCTAAATGGATAAAAATGCAAGACCCAACTATATTATGACAAGAAACACAGTGTTAATATGGACAAAGAAAGTTTAATTTAAAATAAAATAAAATACACCATAAAAAAATTAATCATAAAAAAGCTGGAGTGCTATATTACTTTCAGATAGAATAGATTTCAGAACAAATAAGATTACCAGAAATAAAGCATTAATTTAGCAATTATGAGGGTTAATTTATAAAGAAAACACAGGTATTCAATGCTCATACAACTAATAATGTAGCTTCAAAACACACAAAGCAAAAGATTACAGAAAAGAAAGGAGAAATATATAAATATACACAATTAGAGTTTGAGATTTCAGCCCTCCTCTTTCAGTAACTGATAAAACAAGTAGAAAACTATTAAGTATATGAAGGATAAGGACAACACCATCACCTAAACTGACCTGATTGATCTTTCTAAAATGCTACACTCAATACTGGCCAAGAATACATTTTTTTCAATGCACATTCAGTGGGACACTCACCAAAATAGGCTGCATGCTGGCCATAAAATAAGTATTAGTGAATTCAAGAGGGTGAAATCATACACACATTTTTTTCTCTGACTACAAAAGAATTAAATCAGAAATTAAAAACTGATATTTGGAATATCCCCAAATATCAGAATTAAACAACATGCTGCAATAGCACGAGTTCAAATAAAAATTTCTAAGTGAAATTATAAAATATTTAAATGAATTGAAATGAAAACTGACATACCAAAATTAAATTCTTGTGTTAGTAAAGACTGAAAGTCTCAAGAAGTAGCTAAGAAAATGAAGCTCAAATTACAATTTTTGCAGAAATCTGATAGCTAAATCTAACCACATGGTTAATTTTTAAAAATCCTATTTCTGGGCTTCCCTGGTGGCGCAGCGGTTGCGCGTCCGCCTGCCGATGCAGGGGAACTGGGTTCGCGCCCCGGTCTGGGAGGATCCCACATGCCGCGGAGCGGCTGGGCCCGTGAGCCATGGCCGCTGAGCCTGCGCGTCTGGAGCCTGTCCTCCGCAACGGGAAAGGCCGCAGCAGAGGGAGGCCCGCATACCCCCCCAAAAAAAAAAAAAAAAATCCTATTTCTGTATAGCCTTTCTTTACCGATATTGGTGAATACTAATATCTGATATTCAAAACAACATTAGAAAGTCATCCAATATTTTAAATGCCCTACTTCTTAGGAGGACTTAAGTATGCCCTGTCCATCTGGGATTCCTTTGATTTAGCATGCGCTCAGGTTAATAGTGTTTGCCATATTATAAATGTTTTTCATATAAGCCATAGTTGGTTAAATTTGTTTAATGGTAATGCTTCCCAAAAGAGAGATGCTTAACAATGACAACGCCACCTAAAAGAAAGTAATTAATTTTATATGCAAAACATAATTTAACTCACGAATTTGCTTATATAGAATGTTTTTAGTCTGTTGATTTTTAGGACAGTTTATTCCTTCTGCTGACTTGATAAGTGATCCTTTCTCTCTCTTATTTTTTCTTTCTTTGTTTCTCTTTTTAAATTTTAGTTTTCTCTTTATTTCCACTTCTACAACATAATTAATTTTGTCAGGTTATGTGAATCTTACTGATAAACCTCACCTTTTAAAATTAGCCAGCAAGCTTCGTTGAAACAGATCTGCCTCTGTGCTGCCATAGTGGGGTGTGCAGCTCTGGCTGAGTCTCTCAGAGGGAGACTGAGACTAGAAACCTAGCATACTTTCTACCACTACTTCCAGATTCCTTTACCCTAGATGTGGGATTTTTCACTTGTTTACAATTTAGCAACTGTTACTAATCATATAAATGTAAAATAAAGATGTGTTAACTTGAAAAACCAAGTTTGGCCATTCTCCTGATTTATGGAGCGATCTGGAAGAATAATTGGATGACCACAGCAATAGAATGAATGCCCTGACAGTGGGAACCAGCATACAAAAATGACACAATGCGGACATTATGGAGATGGGAGCAGGTAATACAGAGTTCTAGTAAAGCTATTGAGTTCTTCCTCCAGGGCTTTCTCTGATCTGGTTATTGAAAATATATTTAACCCTTTTTGAGTGTACAAATCCCTTTAAATTTTTTTGCATAGGTAAAGGGGAATAGAAGAAAACCTTAGGAGAAAAATATATTAATTTTCCTGTTAATTTAATCAGGAAATGGATTGAGCCATTAATTTGAAAAAAGTAAGTAAAATGAAATGAAACAAAATGAAATATAAAAATAAAATAATAAAATAAAAGAGATGACCAGATACACTCCTGGAATTGTAGCAATGGATCATAGTGTTATTCATCTCTCTCAGTGTTGTAAGGGGCATAGAGACACATTTTAAACATATTCAGATTCTAAATATTATGATGTCAATGTGGGCTTTGCAAATTTATTAATTTTTTTAAATCACTGGTAAATGCCTTTCTGCACTGAGCTCATTGGCTTTGCGCACCTCACTGTATTTTCCTGTGCATTCCCTTCTGTGCTGTGGTTCTTGCTCAGGCCATCCTCCTGTTTCTACTGCTGTGAAGTGATCTGCTCTAAGACGACAAATATTTCTTACACTCGTTAACTTTGTTGCTCTTAGAGCTGCTACTGTAAATCACTTTCTTAATCTAGCAGGCCATCTTCCTTGTCTGATCACTTCACTGTTCCTTCTGGGAGCAACACCAAAAACTCCATCCTGCCTTGCTGTAGCTTCAGGATTCTATTCTTAATAAAGAATAGTGACAAAAGGAACTGTTTCTGCCACAGGAGGGCCAATGTAATAGAGGAAAAGAGAAAGAAAGTAACATATTTCTGCCCTTTCTCTGATTACTAGGTGCCATCTTTTTTTCTCTCCGATTAGTCAGAGATTAACCCATAACGGTCCTCACCCATTGCTTTGACTTCTGTTCAATTTCAGCTAATATAGGGATGATTGAAATGTATCTGGTTTAGTCATACTTATGTGACAGTGCAAAACATTCATTTATTTCTCATCTGCAGTAGCCTCCTTTCTGAGCTCCCAACCCCCTGCCCCTTTCACGCTGCACTGCCGAACGATGTGTTCTCTGCTTCAAAGTGATCTTCCAGGATTATCTTCCAAGACGAGGCACTTGGATTATATTAATATATCAAGAAGACACGATGTTTTCCCTGGGGTAGTTCATTTTCTACTTAGCATTGAGAAATGGACTTAAAGGACCAAATAGAATATTTACACATGTGACAAATGCTAATAGGAAACAACCAAATTACTAAATTAAATAATAAAATGATGGAGTGCAACTTCTGGTCAGATAGCATTGAAGTAAAGTCCTGAGGAATATACCTGACTAGAATTTTTTTTTTTTTTTTTTTTAAAGAGCCTGCAGGGCAAAGGCACAAGTATGAAAAAAGTCATGAATGCCGTGTTGGCAAACAAAGAAATCGTATGAAGTTTCCTTGCCCCGAGATGTAAAAAAATCCCGTGACAAGCAAATAGAGGTTTTAAAATATCAGTCTGATGAAACCATTCTAAATGATTAATTGAAGCACTTCTGCATTTGGGGCTTTTTTACTTCGTTTCTTCTGCGCAATGCGTATTTCGAAGTGAAACTTGGCCAGGGTTTGCGTGAACTTAAAGAGAAAACCTGAAGTTGTGTGGGTTAAAGAATTAGTTAAAGTAAGTGCAACGCTGTTAGAGATCAATCTTGACACTCACTCAGGGCCTTCGGTGAGTTAGTTCATCAACACTGAGAAGTGTGGTGAAGCCCGTCACACAGAAAGTTTATCGAGGGGAGAGTCTCCGTGGAGTTATATCAGGAACCCAGACTGACGTTGGCTGTGCCTATTCAACATTTGACTTCTCAGATCATCTTAGATCGAAACAAAACAAAACAAAACAATAAAAAGCACTGTCAAATGGATGGAGGGGAAGAGGAGAAAGGAAAGAATTAAGCAAGCAGTTTTGGGAGGGACTTGGCCTGGAAGCGGATTTCATCACCTTTTCCCACATCTCATTAATTGAAAATTCAGACACATGATCACACCTAATGGCAAGGAAGCATAAAATATTGTCAACTGTGTGCTTAAAAGGAAATGTCTCTGACGTAACAAGCAACACTAGTTTTTTGTTTTGTTTTGTTTTGTTTGTTTGTTTTTGTCTTTAAATTGCAGCTGGAATGTTTTCTGTGTCCAATAATATTTTTCAGGATATTCTGTATTAAAAAAAACAAAAATAAAACTTGCATGCATTCTTTTAGGTTCAGAATGTTGTTAAGTGTTACTCAAAGTCATCAATAGATATGGAAAGAAGCAGGTTATGTAAAGTGCCAGGGATTAGACATCCAGACATGCTGTGGCATTACATTGTGTGACAATGAAAATACGGAGCCTATATCATTTTTTTCTTTTTTTTTCTTTTCCAGTATGGTTTCTTACAGGATATTGAATATATTTCCCTGTGGTATAATATAGGATCTTGTTGTTTATCCATCGTACATATAATAATAGTTTGCATCAGCTATCTTTACATGTAGCTGAATTCATTTTTTGTCTCGGGTGTGAGTATCTGTGTTTGTGTGCTCACAATATTGACTCATTTGTGTTATATATAACTGTAGGAATAGAAAGGAGAATACAGAGTAACTTGACAAAGGTAATTTTTCTCCTCCCTCTTTGTTTGTTTCATTGGAACAGACCTTATTGTTTACAGGTTACAAAATTTATATCAGAAAATGTACCACTAGGAAACACTATCAAAGATCCCTAGTTGGGAGAAGGAAATAACGAGTATTATTCAGATCACGTCCCTAGCAAATACAGTTAGGTATTTCATTTCTCTTCATCAATAGTCTTGACGTGGTTTCCCGTGATATGTGAGACAGTCCAAGTGTTGTATTTAGTTGTATTTATTTATAGAAACCAAATGTGTAATTAACGTGCCTCAAGGAGGTGAAGTATGTCGGTTTGAGCATATTACGTGTCATCTAATCAAATTTCATGAATTAATGTTTTCAATGAGCCGTGTTTCCTGAAGGTATCTTGGCTAAGGTGAAAAGTAGGGATGCAGATTAATTGAAAATCAATTTTTGGAACAGATAATGGGCTCTTAGGTAGTATCCCATTGGCAGGTAAGCTTAAATGCTTTGGAAAACAAAAGGAAAGTAATGATAAATACACAACATTCTTAGCCATCATTCATATGTAACAGTCTATAATTTCACAATTATTCCTAGGTCTGTAATTATTTGTGTTTATGTTGGCAAATATATTATTTGGTTTTGAAAACTATGCTACTAATTATGAGGTTTCTGAATATTTATTTTGTAGTATCTATCCAATTGCTACTATTTATCATTTGTAGTTCTGACCCTGTAAATCAGGATTTCTATATTCTCCTGGGAGTATTCTCCTTTTCCTGAGACATTTACAGTGGAGGGGCATTAAGATGAAACATTTCATTGAAAGGGTCATTAAACATCTAAATTCATAAGCAAGTCTATTTAAATAATACTATAACCTCATGTTCATAAGTACTAGAAAAATCCTTAAAGATGTATTATTACCGGAAGTAACAAGAAATATATGTTTAAAATGAACTATTTTATTCAATGAATTAGGATGTAAGACCTGCAACAGAAACTGAAGGCCATCGAGCTTTGTAATTTTCATACCTAGTTGCACATCAGAGTATGTTGATCCCTGGAAGGTTTTATTCAGTAAGACTCTTTTCGAGGCCAGAAATCTGTATTTCACGTGACGACAAAAATTCTTCAGATAATTCTGACATAGCCAGTCTTTGTAATTACGTTCAAGAATGGCTGTTCAAGAATAAATCTTTCATTTTTACCTACAAGAAAGCAATATCCAAAAAGAATAAGACCCCAGGTCAAAAACCTATTTTTATTTATTTATTTATTTTTAATGTATTTTTTTTTTTGCGGTACGCGGGCCTCTCACTGCTGTGGACTCTCCCGCTGCGGAGCACAGGCTCCGGACGTGCAGGCTCAGCGGCCATGGCTCACGGGCCCAGCCGCTCCGTGGCATGTGGGATCCTCCCGGACCGGGGCACGAACGTGTGTCCCCTGCATCGGCAGGCGGACTCTCAACCACTGCGCCACCAGGGAAGCCCCAAAAGCCTATTTTTAATTTCGACCAATTTCTTAAAGTTTTAGATCTGGGTAGGGTGTGGGGGCAAAGTTGGGTAGCAGCTACTTCAACAAGGATGACAGCATATATTCTAAAATATTTTAGTGTGCTACGTCTTTTCTTTACATATTTGTTAAGGCAACATTTTTAAAAATTTTTACTGCTTGTTTTAAAGTTGAAAATATGCATTATTAATATATGAACGAGTGTTTGGGGTCAAAATTATATTATTCCAACTTTACGCTTCACACTTCATCCTTTACATTCCCTACTTCACACTTCATACTCGTCAATTTTTAGTTCCAACCTCCCAGTTTTGATTTCTCAAATGAGATAATGTTCCAGGAGTATTATTCCTTTTATCTACCCTCGTATCTACATGGAAGTGGGATCCCTAGTGTTGTCATGTCTTGTATTTCCATGTGTATCATAAATCACATTTTATATTTTATTAATTTTGGGCTTCCCTGGTGGCAGTAGTTAAGAATCTGCCTGCCAATTCAGCGAACACAGGTTCAAGCCCTGGTCCGGGAAGACCCCACATGCCATGGAGCAACTAAGCCCCTGCACTACAACTACTGAACCTGCGTTTCAGAGCCCATGAGCCACAACTACTGAGGCCGTGCACCACAACTACTGAAGTCTGCACGCCTAGAGCCTGTGCTCCGCAGCAAGAGAAGACACCGCAACGAGAAGCCCGCACCCCTCAAGGAAAAGTAGCCCCTGCTTGCTACAGCTAAAGAAAGCCCGCACACAGTAACGAAGACCCATCACAGCCAAAACTAAATAAATAAAATAAATTTTAAAAATATATATATATGTTTTATTAATTTTATTTTTGTTAGTTCCTTCCTAAGAATGCTATGAAAAGAAACAAAAAATACACAGTCTTTTACAGTTACACACATATGTACATTTCTGGCATCTTTTTTCCTTCAGTAGATCCACATTTCTGTTTGGTCTTGTTATCCTTTAGCTGGAAAATATCTTTACCATTTCTAATGGTGCAGGTCTTTGGGCAACCAGACCCTTAGTTTTCATTTGTCTGAAAAGGGTTTTATTTTACCCTTGATTTCAAGAATATTTTCACTGTATATAAACCTCAGGTGGACAGAACCTGGTTTGTTTTCCTTTCTTTCTTTCAACTTTCAAAATATCATTTTATTTTCTTTAGGCCTCCGTATTTCTGATAAAGAATAAGTAAGATTCTTATTACTGTTTTCCTGTATGTAATATTTCTTTTTGTTCTCTGAATGCTTTCAGATTATCTTTGATTTTCTACTGAATTTATTTGATCTGCAATTTCATTCATTTCTGTCATGTTTGGGAAATTATTTTACATTGTTTCTTCAGAAATGTTCTACCGTATTCTCATGTGCTTCTCTTCCTGGAAATATTATTATGTGTATGTTTTATTATGTCTGACAGTTGCTGGCTATTCTGTTCATGTTTCTGTCAGTCATATCTCTCTCTGGTATTCAGATGTAATTTTTACTGTATATTTTTTACTGATCAGTGATCAAATCCACTGGCTCTACTCTCACCCCTAAGCTACTGTGAAGCACAGGAAAATTTTTTAACTCAGTTATTTTCAGTTTTAGAATTTTCCTTTTTTTATGGATTCCATTTCTCTCGTAAGATTACATATATGTGCACTCATTATTTTATTTTGTTTAATTCTTTGAAAATAGTCGTAGAACCAGCTTTACTTCTTTGAACTAAATAATACCTGCTTTAAACTTATTGTCTGCAAAACCTAGCATCCAAGACATTTCTGATTTGACTTCCATTGACTGTTTTATTGACTACTAGTCACATAGGCTGGTTTCATTGCATATCTAATTTTTTAAATTATTATTTTGTACCAAAATTTTTTTTATGATACATAATAGAGACTCTAGATTCTGTTAACCTCCCCCAAAGTATATTTATTTTCTTTTGGTAGGGAGTTCAGTTACTGGTTGGTCACCTTGCCCTTAGGTAGGCTCTGTTAACACTTTCTTGGGAAGGATCTGTACAAGGTCCAAGGTGTTTCTCAAGTCCTCTAACTTGTAGCACTCTGTCTCCACACCTCTCTCCTGTGAGACTTGTCAGGGCTTGGTTTTAGCTGTGTTAGGGCAGGTACAGTTCAGGCCCTACTAGTTCCTCATACTTACTCATAAGCTGTGGTCTTTCTGGTGTCTCAGCTGGATGCCCAAAATATGAAGGAAGTGGCAATGAGATTCCTCCACTTTCACTGGACCGGGCTACCAACATCTCCCAATGCGGTCACCTCTCCCACCCATTTCATTCTCAATCCTACAGTCAATGCTGTTGGGTAAATACTATAGAGTCTTGTTTACGTGAGTCTTGGTCCTTGGCATAAGACTTGTTAGGAAACCTCAGGTATGTTTGTGGGAAGCCACTTTGCCTGGCTCCCTCTCCTTCAGTGGTCTTATCTACAGAGTCCAGTTGCTTGAGCACCCATGAATTCTGACCTCTCCCTACTGGTTGCAGCTCAGCTATTGTGGCTCCTATTGGAGACTGGCTTGCTGAGCCATCATAGGGAAATCTTCTGCTGGTAGAGGGATGATTGTGGAGCAAATCTCCTGAATGTCCATGTTTCCAAGATTTGTGGTTGTATGTCCCTGCTGTCCAGTTTATAATATCTATTGCCCTATGTACATTGTTGGATTGTTTATTTGTTTACAGTGGAGGGTCTAATCCAATACTGTTACCTGAAAACTCGTTTCACCCCTTGGTGGGTGTCGAACCAAAAGACACAACCAATCCAAAGTTCAGGAGAAGGAAGGATTTATTACTTGCAGCACGTAAGGAGAACACCGGGGATCCTTCCCCAAGCAGTGTCTCTCCAAACAACAAAATAGGGGAAGTTTTAAGCTAAGGGTACATGCATATTCATGAAGGGGCTTGAGCAGAGGAGAATTCAGCATAGAAGTGGGGCAAAGGTTGACAGAGTCCAAGCTTTAGTTGATTGAAGTCATAAGGGTCAACATGCTCATTCTATCCTCCACCTGGGTAGGGGTGTCCTTAGTTCCTGCAGAGCTCAAAGACCTGTATCAGATTAGCTTGTACATCCCTTGAGGAGGAACCAGGACTCTGTTTTATTGCTGAATTATTGTTTCTTGACTGCTTTTTCTTTGTTCTTGTATTCCCTGACTTCCCTGGAGATCATGGATTACTGAGACCTATTCAAGGCAAGCACTGAGGCCGGGCTTAGATTACAAAATGGCTTAGGTCAAAATGGCTCCCCTTATGTCAAGAAAGCCACTGCTGGTTCCCTTTCTCTGGGGACCCCCTAACCTATCTGCTTGCAAAATCACTCTGTTATATTTGGAAATTAAAACTCTGTGTTGATATGTAATGTTTGGTATTAACAAACAGAAAAAATACATAAGACTGACTTGATTTTAGCCCTAGAAGAAAGTAAAAATTGTTTTCAACTCTCTCAAAATAAAAGTAAAATTATGGCTCACATAAATTCAGGACAGAAAGAGCACAGGTTCTTGTATCTTCATCTTGTGAGAAGATGTCAATGGATGATGTTTACAGTTATCTAAAATTAATAATCTAATTAAAAGTCAACTGAAGTTTGAAAATAACATAACTGTTCTGTATTGAGTGGAATGAAAAAAGGATGTACAGAATGATTTTAATAAGATAGACTGTCATTTTTTGTTATAACAATAGTTCCCATCTATCATTGATATCAGGAAGTAGAACTCTGGAATTCTTTCTCATGGAAGTAACCATGAGAATTATTCCTCATTAATTGCTAGAATAGAATATTAGTGAAGGAAGATGGAAAAAATAAAGAGGACACTCTTGCTCTTCCTTATAATGAATTAAAAATTTATAAAACACTGTAAAAAGCTGTCCAACATTGTATATTGAATAAGCATATCCATTTGGGCATCCATTTATTACATAATAATTTGTTACTTCTGGGTTAGATGATGTAAAGATCCTACATTTATTTCCTATTTTATTTTTTTTAGTAATTTAAAATTCTTTGGACGCATGACTTATATTTATGTTCAGAAAACACAGAGTCACACAAATTTTAAGCAGTGTTTGGTTTGGAGTTTTTGGATCTCACTTTGTGTTCGTTAGCTGTCTTTTAAGAGTGTATATGCAGGATGTAGGTCTGCCCAAATGTTCCTCAATCACCCCAGGACCCTGGTAAGTCACTGTCCCCAAAACACCCAAGGGCATTAAACTAATCTCCCAATGTTTCAGCCAAATATTTATTGATGACCTTTGTCTGTTTTTACTGAGGATTAAAAATTCTATGTGCTGCTAGTGAAATGAAAATGTCTTCCTTGGCGTGGCATCCAACTTATATCCCCAGCTAGCTCTAGTGAGCCTCTAGACCTAATTTATATTTCCACGTTTGACTCTGGGGTTATCTTGTAAAGGGGACCCCTGGTGGCTGGCCATTGCATCTAAGAGAGTGCTATGAATCTGAGTTCCATCTTCTTTACCACCATGAATTAAAATTTACACATAAAATAAACATGGTATAATAGGTTAGTGTCTGAGGATACCATAAGCCCTCATTACTTTGGGGATACTTTCTGCATCTGAAAAAGGCAGTTAAAAGAACATTCTCTGTGAAGATGACTTGTGATACCATCTGGAAAACGGCACACTGAATCATGCTTCAGAGCTTTGTGGATTGGCAATTATTCAATTACACTTGTTCTACTATAGAGTATGGTTATCTTTACACATGGAGTTCTACCATAGGTTGTAAACATACTACAAAATAAAGTGAACAAGAACATTTAACATTCTGCTCTTTTCTGTTTATTGTGTTTTCTATGTACTTTTGAACTTTATTTCCTTGCAGACTTGCTGACATTGAACATTATTTATAAAATTGCAGCTCCCAAACTTAAATGGAAATGTTCATTTTCAAAAGTTGATTATCTTGCTTAGTTTCATTTTACACCACTTCACATTTTATGACACAAAATAAAATATCTTAGGATAACACAGTTACGAATCATTTAGTGTCTAGAGTATATGAACATAATTGTCATCTAAGCAATAGAAAATACATAAAAGAAGCTCTCATAACTCAATGGACTTTTCTTAAACCCTACAAATATTTCTGTTTTGGAGACTACTATATCATGGAATAATGAGCAAAAGAATATAGATTGTGTAATTCAAGAATCATTTCCATAAAAAACACCTGAATTCAGACCTGTGTGGTTATTTAGTGGAGGAATAACTCTGATTATTAATATAGGGAATGTTTAATGTAGTAGGCAAGTCATCCTGATGTATTCATCTGTGATAGGATACATTTTACTTTGATATTTTCCTGAGTTCATCTCCAAGAGAAAGGTAATTAAAAATAAAGATGCAATGTTTATTCCCATCAAAAATCATACTTTATTGTACACACAAAAGTATGAATATTGTACACATACCTACTTTTAGATACACATTTAAATGGTATCCATCATAAATTTTTATGTTGTACATGAAGAAAAGTGGGTAATATTCCAAATAGGTAATAACTTCATAAATTGTATGGAAATGAATGGCACAAGTGTGCTTGTGCTCCTTATTTTGGAAATACACAGCAGTGAAATTCATCACTTAGGAAGGTCTTTATTCAAATGCTTATAAGTTCAGAAATCTTCAATCAGAAATGCCCCCCCCTTCTTTTGTTGGTTTTGTTATTCACATAGAAAAGAAGTGAATAACCAAACCAAAATTCAAGGGGTATTAGTACTTCCCAGTGCATTTTTTGAAGTCCAAGGCTAACACATGGAACATCTGGGGGTCTATAACTCAGAACTTCTTTCTCCTCCTCTTTTTCTTTTCCAGGGTCTCTGTGCATAGATGGGATTAATTGGGGGACAGATAATTCATCCAAGAATAATGAGTTGTTTTGGAATTAAGTCTTAAGTGCTGAGGATCGCTGTGGGGAGAAAAAAATACCACGATACAATCAGGTAAACATTTTTAAACTGTGTGTCCCTTTCTTCAAATGAATGTTCACTTGTAAGTTCAAAGTGTACGTCAGCTGCTTTGGCTGAAACACAGATGGGATTTCTTTTACGTTCCTCACTGCACCTCTTAAACTTTGTCAGTGTTTTCTGAGCTAAGTAGGACCCATAAGAGAAAGGAATCTGAAAAAGTACAGATATACACCTATATATATAACTGAATCACTTTGCTGTACACCCGAAACTAACACATTGTAAATCAGCTGTACTTCAATTAAATAAATAAATAAATAATTTATAAAAAAACAAAATCCCTGAAGAAAAACATGAACATTAATTATTTAAATGCTCAGTTTTAGTTCCATAATTTGTAATAAGGAGATAATAATAGCTATTTCCTAATGTTAGAGTGAAAATTAAAATAAAGAATGAATTTTAAATGTCCCCACCAATTCCTTAAAAATAACAAACTCTAAATATTAATTTTCAGTTTTCTTCTTCATAGCTCTGCTGACGTAGAAGACTGCCCATAATACGATCACATAGGATCACCAGGTAAAATATCCTCATTCACTGAAAACAATGAGGTAGACACTGAGAAGTATGAGCTTACATTGTGTACTGTTGGGAAAGATATGGGATTGACTGGTAAATGCTTTAGTATGTCAGCTGGACCCAATGAGCCTTAAACAGCAATAGGATTAAACTTCCCTACTGACTCTAACCCATTCCCATTCAACTGTAGTGCAGCAAAATGATTTCCTTTTTTAAGCTTATCTAACACTAAATCATAATTTGATGATCTCATATTGTATCAGTGGTAAGGAAACAATACCCAGTCACGCGCCTTATTTTCTGTTTATGCTCAGGACGGAAGAAGAAAGTCTCAATGCATTCATAGTCATTTCTAGTCTTCAAGTAATTGTATGTAACACGACAAGGAAAAGTATTCTTTCTCATTCCATTAGTTGGATGTGGGCTGAGCAAGAGAAGAACTGTCAACTGAAAAGACATTGCACAACGTGAGTGTTGTAAGTTAAGTTTTATTTGGCGCGAAATGAAGCCTATCGCCCGGGAGACAGCATTTCAGAGAGCTCTGAGAAGCTGCTCAAAGAAGGTCGGTATATGTGTGATTTTGGTTGAAGGGGGAATACATGCAATAAATAAAGCACATATTTTTTTTCAATAGGTTGCTAGTCTCACGAAGGCTACTGCTAGTCACAAGGGCAGACGTCACCATGAAGGGTTTTAGTGCTTTTCTAGATATGAGGAGATATAAAAATTGTGCTCATAAAATCTTCTTCTGAAAATATCTAACTCTGTGAAGCCCTGTTCTGCCAGTTTTTCCCAGAGCGCAGAGGGCCTCATTCCTGCTCTGCACCCCGAACTCCTTTCGGGGGGGTTGAAGGTCAGCAGCTGCAGCGACTCCTAATTTAATGTTGTAGAGGTAGATGGCAAGTGACGATGGCAAGTGCCAATTTGTAGGTGACAGAACCAACCCAAATATTCAAAGAACCCAGTTGACAATCTGTGTCTGTAGCCACAACTGACATAAATTATGTAACCCTAAAGCACTGTAGTTGAGAATGAAGGTTTCTGTCGATAGGGATTACAGTTTGGTGCAGAGGAAAAGGTAGAACTGAAGCGAGTAATGGAGGTATGCATGAGGTGGGACAGCTCCTGGCAGGAAGTTTGAAATGAGCAATTTTAAATGTGTAAATATTCCCCATAAATACAAGAACACAAGAGATATGCTGAAGGGACCAAAGGAATTATTAGTAATTAATGGAATATTTTGTAGTTTTATAATATTCTCTATAAATGGGCTGAGAAAGATATGGGTGGTATTTCAGAAAAATTATCCTATGATCCTAGTGATTATGCAGATGACTTTGGACACTTTTGGAAAGAACAAGAAGTAGAGATTATAAGGGTGTGTTTCTTCTGATCCTGTGTGGAAGCAGATATTCAGACAAAATTTCAACCTGGTACATTCAGAGGAAAGTTTTTCACACTAAGATAAGCTATTTAAAATATTTTCAAACTAAAAAGCTACAAGACTTAGAATGCATCAGCACTCTTTTTCCCCCTTTCTTTCTTTTTTTTTTTTTTTTTTTGTGGCGGGCCTCCCTCTGCTGTGGCCTCTCCCGTTGCGGAGCACAGGCTCCGGACGCGCAGGCCCAGCGGCCATGGCTCACGGGCCCAGCCGCTCCGCGGCACGTGGGATCCTCCCGGACCGGGGCGCGAACCCGCTTCCCCTGCATCGGCAGGCGGACGCGCAACCACTGCGCCACCAGGGAAGCCCTCCCCATTTCTTTAAAGAGACATCAGAACTGTACAGCGTTGGTCTAGGATAGAACCAAAACACTTCGATGTGTTTAAGGTGGGAAGAAAAATACATTTTCTCTTTGTAGTGCCACAGTTTCAACCTAATCTGATAGAGAGAAGATTATGAGCATTTGTATTTTCCAAAGTTGTTACAGTTAGCAAGAATCATACATATTCTTAAAGTGAACCTTAAGGGGGCTTCCCTGGTGGCGCAGTGGTTGAGAGTCCGCCTGCCGATGCAGGGGACGCGGGTTCGTGCCCCGGTCCGGGAGGATCCCACGTGCCGCG
>NC_041220.1:4831882-4832356 GCF_002837175.3 Physeter macrocephalus
GGCCTCTCCCGTTGCGGAGCACAGGCTCCGGACGCGCAGGCCCAGCGGCCATGGCTCACGGGCCCAGCCGCTCCGCGGCATGTGGGATCCTCCCAGACCGGGGCGCGAACCCGCTTCCCCTGCATCGGCAGGCGGACGCGCAACCACTGCGCCACCAGGGAAGCCCTCCCCATTTCTTTAAAGAGACATCAGAACTGTACAGCGTTGGTCTAGGATAGAACCAAAACACTTCGATGTGTTTAAGGTGGGAAGAAAAATACATTTTCTCTTTGTAGTGCCACAGTTTCAACCTAATCTGATAGAGAGAAGATTATGAGCATTTGTATTTTCCAAAGTTGTTACAGTTAGCAAGAATCATACATATTCTTAAAGTGAACCTTAAGGGGGCTTCCCTGGTGGCGCAGTGGTTGAGAGTCCGCCTGCCGATGCAGGGGACGCGGGTTCGTGCCCCGGTCCGGGAGGATCCCACGTGCC
>NC_041220.1:4832366-4878823 GCF_002837175.3 Physeter macrocephalus
GGTCCGCGTATCGCAAAAAAAAAAAAAAAAAAAGTGAACCTTAACTAGAGAGACTTTACAGACAACATGATGGGAAGTCTGTCTATAAGAGTAAAGAAATGGAGGGTGGTGGTGTGGATCCACCCTATCTGCCTCAAAAATCTCACCCTAATAACCATGCTCAAATTCCCCCTCTGTGCTCCAAGGTGGACTAAGAGTCTGGCTCTCCTCCCAAACTCATCCCTCTTACTCTATCAATGGATCAAGTGTGAAAAGGTGAGTGGAAACATCTGAAGTAGCAGCCCAATGAATCCCACAACTTCAGTATATGTAGGGTCAAGACATGACAAAATTTGTTGTGGAATGTGATGTAAATATAGAAAAGTGGTCAGTGAGATGGGGGGTATGTGATTCTTGGCTTCCAAAGATAAGAAACAAGCAACATCTCCATGAAGAAACCACAAAAAAAAATCCACTGATGAATTTTCTGACCTGAAATGTGGTGTTGATCCTAGGAAGAGACCTCCCACCATCACCACCACTACCACGCTAAGTGGAGGGGCACTCTCTATTCCTCTCTACTCACTAAGCTAGGAGGGAAGAGTATCCTCACTTTAAATCTTTTCAAAGCATTCTTCTAGAGAGAGTCTTCTAAAGGCCCGAATGTCCCCTCCCTCCTTCCTGGGAACTTAGCCCACTTTCCTCACTTCCTCCTAATCTCAGTGTCCTAACCTGTACCGAGGAAGGAAATAAAAATTTCAGTTGTCTTTGGTAAGGAGAGGGGAAGAGACAAGCCCTTTGTTACTGCAATCATGCAAAGAGTTCAGATGAAAGAGATGTTAGAAATTAACAGGAGAAATGATAGTTCACCATATAGAAGCATTTATTGCTATTATTTTAAGGGACATGAAAAACCTAAAGTATACCCATCATTTCTACTTCTGGTCCACTGTGAGAGAACCAGAATCAGTAGGTGAGGGAGAGCAGTGGTGTAAAAATACAAGAAGACCTTAGGTAAGAAAAAAGATAGAGGGTTCCCTGATGCCTAGCAGAGGTAGCTATTGTGTGGATTGATAGCTTACTCAAAGGGAGATTTAAAGAAAAATTGTGCAACGTCCTCTGGACTTGGTTATGTATATATCATCAACTAGTAATAGGATTTCCTTTATGCCTGTGGAGTGTATCTTTGCCTCCAAAGAATTATGTGCATACCCAAGGTTATTCATAAACAAATGGATTATCTTTCTAATAGTCAAGAGATTTTCAAATTTCTGAAGAATAATCACAGATTCAGAAAAAAGTAGAAAAATTCTGCATATTAGGAAATAAAAAAAGAACACAGAGCTCTAAAAATTTGAAGAATGTTAAGTCTATAGTAAGGGTCTTTATTCAAATAATATCAGTTTTTTTTTAAAAAAAAGCCTCCTGGAAGCTTTTTTGAAAAAAGCTCCCCTAAAAGGCTAGTCGCCCACCACACACTTATGGTTGATTAACTTATGACAAAGGGGGCAAGAATATAAAATGGAGAAAAGACACTCTCTTCAATAAGTGGTGCTGGGAAAACTGGACAGCTACATGTAGAAGAACAAAATTAGAACACTCTCTAATATCATATACAAAAATAAACTCAAAATGGATTAAAGACCTAAATGTAAGACCAGAAACCATAAAACTTCCAGAAAAAAACATAGGCAGAACACTCTTTGACAAAAATCATAGCAGTAGTTTTTGTTTTTTTTAGAAGATGTTGGGGGTAGGAGTTTATTAATTAATTTATTTATTTTTGCTGTGTTGGGTCTTCTTTTCTGTGCGAGGGCTTTCTCTAGTTGTGGCAAGCGGGGGCCACTCTTCAACACGGTGCATGGGCCTCTCACTATCGCAGCCTCTCTCGTTGCGGAGCACAGGCTCCAGACGAGCAGGCTCCGTAGTCGTGGCTCACGGGCCTAGTTACTCCGCAGCATGTGGGATCCTCCCAGACCAGGGCTCGAACCTGTGTCCCCTGCATTAGCAGGCAGATTCTCAACCACTGCACCACCAGGGAAACCCAGGAGTAGTTTTTTTTATCTGTCTCCTAAAGCAAAGGAAATAAACAAATGGGACATAAAAAAAAAAAAAAAAAAGCTTTTGAACAGCAAAGAAAACCACTGACAAGATAAAAAGACAACCTACTGAATGGGAGAAAATATTTGCAAATAATATGACTGATAAGAGATCAATACCCAAAATACATAAACAGCTCATATAACTCAAAAGCAAAAATAATAATAATTTCCAATTAAAAAATGGGCAGAAGATCTGAATAGACATTTTTCCAAAGAAGGCAACCAAATGTCTAACAAGCACATGAAAAGATGCTCAGCATCTTTAATCATCAGGGAAATGCAAATTAAAACCACAGTGACATATCACCTCACACCTGTCCGAATGGCCATCATCAAAAAGAACACAAATAACAAATGTAGGGAGGATGTGGAGAAAAGGGAACCCTCGTTCACTGTTGGTGGGAATGTAAATTGGTGCAGCCACTATGAAAAATAGTATGGAGATTTCTCAAAAAACTAAATATAGAACTACCACATGACCCAGTAATTCCATTTCTGGGTATATATCCTAAAAAACAAAAGGAAAAGAAAAAGAAAGAAAGAAAAGAAAACACTAATTCAAAAAGATACATGCACCGCAATGTTCATAGAGCATTGTTTCCAATAGCCAAGACATGGAAGCAACCTAAGTGTCCATCAATAGATGAATGGATAAAGATGTGATATATATAGAAATACAATGGAATGCTACTCAGCCGTAAAAAAGAAGGACATTTTTTTCCATTTGCAACAATATGGATGGACTTGGAGGGTATTATGCTAAGTGAAATAAGTCACAGAGAAAGACAAATACTGTACAATATAACATATATGTGGAGTCTAAAAAACAAACAAACAAGTAAATGTTAAAAAAAAAAAAAAAGAGACTTGCAGATATAGAGAACAAATTAGTGGTTACCAGTGGGGTGAGGGAAGTGGGGAGGGGTAAGATAGGGCTTGGGAATTAAGAGGTACAAATTACTAGGTACAAAATAAATAAGCCACACGGATATATTGTACAGCATAGGGAATATAGCTAAGATTTTATAATAACTATAAATGGAGTATAATCCTTAAAAATGTGAAACACTATCTTGTGCACATGTAACATATAATATTGTACACCAACTATACCTCAATAAAAAAAAATTAGATAATTTGTTGTTTTGACAAAAATGTTTTAGGCACAATTTTATTATATTTACTTTTAAATAATAAACAAATATTCTGACCAAAATAAAACCTTGTCAGTTTTGAAGAAGGACTAAATTAAGTATAGACTTCTATGAAATAATTTACAAAATTCTGTGATTCATATTAAAATATTATATTAAATGCTGTGAAGCAGGATGGAAGCTCTCAACAACAGGGTCCAGAGTATCCTAAGTGTTGTGCTCCTTATTCACAACTTAATTAGTTAACTTTCTGTAATTTCATTTAAAAATTGTATAATGATGAGATTAGTAGTGAAAAGTTTGGTTTTGGGAAGGGGAAATTAATGGCAGACATCTGCATTTGTTTATTTTGATCTGTAATAGTCCTAGGATTTACTTGAAATTTATCAATCAACTGAATAAATGCAAATTGTAAGTCTCCTAAATACTGATTACCTCATGAAGACTAGAATGAAATTTGAGACTAAATCATGAGATTTCTGCAGGGTACTCTATAATCCAGCTGGGTTTTGTTCTGTCATCATTATCATCACAATGATCACAACAAGCACAATCAAGAACTACCTCAAAAATAAATTAATTTTCAAGATATTCTTGTATTTACAAATCTGTGTTACGGGCAAAACCCACTAAAGAAAATGATTTTCACTAAAAATTCTTTTGAATTTAATCTTAGAGAAAATAAGCTGGATTATATGCTTGTAAGGTATTTACTATTTAAACTTCTAAATCAAGAAAGAGGAAAATTAAAAAAAAAAACCCAGAGAAGATCAGCTTATCTTAATAAATTTGCATTGCACTTTCCCAGTAGTCTAGTAAATTCAATTTAAGTGGCAACAGGATATTTGAAAAGTGCTGAGGGAGGCCACATGATAAATAGTAGGCAGATGAGGCTTTTGTGAGGGTTCTTAAAGTGTTCCAAGAGTGTATAACTTTTGTTTTTAGTTTAACATATATACTCCTCACAAAGTATGGAAGTACTCTCCCTACTCACTTAGAACCTATAAGTGAAAATGTAATTAATGTAATTAAAATTAAATGGCACTATGCAGCATATGATGTCAATAGTATAATACTACTTAAGTTGTTTCATGAAAAAAAAAGTCAAATAAGTTAGAGAAACACACTATGTTAGAATACCATCACGAAGATGTACAATGAACATGGCCATATAAAATGTCTCAGAAGACCTTCAGCTAAAAAAAAGGAAAAAAATAATAAATTTGTGTAATTCAAATTTTTCCCTGCCCAGTTTTTTTTTCACAATTTTAACTGTTGAAACACACTTTGGAAAATGGTAGTCATATAATTTAAAAGTTTAACTCTAAAATGTTATGATGTTGGGGAGGAGAACTCACAGTTGTAAACTGAAGGCATTGGACCTCACTTTGATATAACATGAACTGAATTGCATCATTGTGGAAGTGGAGAAAGATTGGATGTAACAGTCACTCCCTTCCACAACTTCTCTTGGTTTTGCCAGTTAACAGAGAAGGCCTCCCCGGGAGACAACTGTACTCTCCCCTCACCTGAATTCCCCACTCTATAAATAGGGACAATTACTGTAGATGTGTCCCCCTTTTCTTTAATCTTCAGTTGAGATTGAAATCCTGTGGAAACAAACATAATGCCCCAATGTCACTCCTTAATCAAAAGAAGGTAAAGGTCAGGATAACTTCAAAACTAAATATTATTATTTGAAAATCAAACACATGTGTAAGAATAAACACAAGAATATTTTAATTTCATTTGATCAGTATTCAACTAATCTCTAGTCACTTACTGCTGTCATCCTGCATAAACATGGGATTTTCTTATACTTGCTTATTCTAAACCAAGACTCACCCCACTTGATTAAAAATAAAATTACTGAAAATCTAGATCTCATAAAACCATATAGTTTATTTGTAAATGAACCTTTAATTTGGTTTTGCTTTTAAAAGTCCCATGTGATAATGTTTTGCAAGAAAGAACATTCAGGTTTCCCTACCCTTACTTAAAAAATCCACCACGACCACCACAACAAAAAAACAAACAACAAAAAACCCAGAATATTTTCTTCAAAGCTTCTTAGTAGAAATATATACTATGGTATTTATAACGTAGAGATGGAAATGTAACCAGAGGAAACCACAAACACCCAGATGCCCTTTCCAGGAACCACCTACCTGTAAAGCTCCCAAGGCACAACAAGGCACAACAAAGGTTGCTTTTGCTTGTCATGCTTCAACCTGCACAAAAATCCAACCAAATGGCCCTTTGATTCTTTTTCTCTAAGTTCTTAACAAATCCTAGACCTATAGAACTTATTATCTCAAAGGTTGAATAAAATAAAAAAATAAATACATAAATAATCTAAAAACATATCAGCAGATGAAATAGTATTTATTATGAGGCCCTGAAGCACACTTTTGTGAGTCAGTTAGGAAAAAAAAGGAAATGAAAAGAGCAACTAAATAAAATGAAGGACAAAAAGCAGAAAGAGAAAAATCTCCACACTCCTGTTTACCTTACTAGGAGATTGGAATAAGTTAACCAACAAACATCATGTCCTTCTACTCCACCATCTTGAACCAATCCTGACTCTGTTGGGAGTTTTTTAATCACAGTTTCAATTTCAGTACTTGTGATTGGTCTGTTCATATTTTCTATTTCTTCCTGGTTCAGTCTTGGGAGATTGTACTTTTCTAAGAATTTGTCCATTTCTTCTAGTTTGTCAATTTTATAGATGTATAATTTCTTGTAGTAATTCCTTATGATCTTTGTATTTCTGTGGTGTTGATTGTAATTTCTCCTTTTTCATTTCTAATTCTATTGATTTGAGCCCTCTACCTTTTTTTATTGATGAGTTTGGCTAAAGGATTATCAATTTTGTTTATATTTTCAATGAACCAGCTTTTAGTTTTATTGATCTATTTTTTGTTTTCTTTGTTTCTATTTCATTTATTTCTGTTTCAATTTTTGTGATTTCTTTCTGTCTGCTACCTTTGGGTTTGTTTGTTCTTCTTTCTCTAGTTGTTTTAGGTATAAGTTTAGGTTGTTTTCTTTGTGATTTTTCTTGTTTACTAAGGTAAGATTTTATTGCTGTAAACTTCCCTCTTAGAACTGCTTTTACTGCATCTGATAGATTTTGGTTCATTGTGCTTTCATTTTCATTTGTCTCTATGTATTTTTGGATTTCCTCTCTGGTTTCTTCAGTGATCCATTTGTTGTTTAGTAGCATACTGTTTAGGCTCCACGTGTTTGTGTTTTTTAGAGTTTTTTCCTTGTAGTTGATTTCTAATTTCATAGCATTCATGGTCAGAAAAGATTCCTGATATGATTTCAATTTTCTTAAATTTACTGAGGCTCACTTTGTGGCCCAGCATGTGGTCAATCCTGGAGAATGTTCCATGTGCACATGAGAAGAATGTGCATTCTGTTGCTTTTGGATCAAAAGTTCTGTACATATCAATTAAGTCCCTTTGGTCTAATGTGTCATTTAAAACCTGTTTCCTTATTGATTTTCTGTCTGGATGATCTCTCCATTGATGAAAGTGAGTTGTTAAAGTCCCCCACTATTATTGTGTTCTTGTCAGTTTCTCTCTTTATGGCTGTTAGTAGTTGCTTTATATATTGAGGTGCTCCTGTGTTGGGTGCCTAAATATTTATAATTGTTATATCTTCTTCTTGGGTTGATACTTTGATCTTTATGTAGTGTCATTCCTTGTCTCTTGTAACACTCTTTATTTTAAAGTACATTTTATCTCATATTATTATTGCTACTCCAGCTTTCTTTTGATTTTGTAGGTTCTTCCTTTTCATCACTTTAAATATATCATGCCACTCCCTTCTAGCCTGCAGAGTTTCTGCTGAGAAATCAACTGATAACCTTATGGATGTTCCCTTGTATGCTTGTTGTTGTTTTTCCCTTTAATATTTTTTCCTTGTCTTTAATTTTTGTCATTTTGATTACTGTTTTTCAGAGTTTTCCTCCTTGAATTTATCCTGTCTGGGACTCTCTACACTTCCTGGACTTAGGTGACTGTTTCCTTTCCCATGTTAGGGAAGTTTTCAGCTATTATTTCTTCAAATACTTTCTCAGGTCCATTCTCTGTTCTCTTTCTTGGACCTTTATAATGTGAATGTTGGTGCACTTAACATTGTCCCAGAAGTCTCTTAGACTGTACTCATTTCTTTTCATTCTTTTTTCTTCATTCTGTTTTGTGGCAGTGATTTTTCACCATTCTGTCTTCCAGGTCACTTATCTGTTCTTCTGCTTCACTTATCCTGCTATTGATTCCTTCTAGTGTATTTTTCATTTCAGTTATTGTATTGTTAATCTCTGTTTGTTTGTTCTTTACTGCTTTTAGGTCTTTGTTAAATATTTCTCACATCCTATGGATACTTGCCTCCATTGTTTTTCCAAGATCCTCGATTATCATCAATATCATTATTCTGAATTATTTTTTCAGTGGGTTGCCTATCTCCACTTCACTTAGTTGTTCTTCTGGGGTTTTATCTCATTCCTTCATCTGGGACATAGTCCTCTGCCATCTCATTTTGTCTAACTTTTTGTGATTGTGGTTTCTGTTCTACAGGCTGCAGGATTGGAGTTCTTGTTTCTTCTGTCTGCCCTCTGGTGGATGAGGCTATCTAAGAGTTTGTACAGACTTCCTGATGGAAGGGACTGATTCCTTCCCAGTGGTGGGTGGAGCTGGGTCTTTTCCCTCTGGTGGGTAGGACTGTGCTCACAAAGACTTTAAGCTGCTTGTCTGCAGATGAGTAGGGCTGTGTTCCCTCCCTGTTGGTTATTTGGCCTGAAGTGGTCCAGCACTTGAGCCTACAGTCTGTTGGGTCAGGCTAATGGTGGCTTCCAGGAGGGCTCACACCAGTGAGTACTTCCCTGATCTGATGCAGCCCATGTTTTTGTCCCTGCAGTGAGTCAGAGCTGCCACCCTCCAACCTCTAATACTAGCAGGTAGGTCTGGCCTAATCTCTTATGGGGTCACTGATTTTTTTCCCTGGGTCCTGGTGCACACAGGTCCTTTTGTGCATGCTCTAAGAGTGGAGTCTCTGTTTCCCCCAGTCTTGTGTAATTCCTGCAATCAGACCCCACTTGTTTTCAAAGCCAGATTCTCTGAGAGCTTCTTCTGTTGCCAGACCTCCAGGCTGGGGAGCCTGATGTGGGGATCAGAACTTTCACTCCTGTTAGAGAACTTCTGTGGTATAATTATTTTCCAGTTTGTGGGTCGCCCAACCAGTGGATATGGGGTTTGATTTTATCGCAGTTGTGCCCCTCCTACCATCTTTTTGTGGTTTCTTCCTTTTCTTTGGATGTAGGGTATCTTTTTTTGGTAGGTCCCAGCATTTTTTTGTTGATGGTTGTTCAGTGCTTAGTTGTGATTTTGGTGTTCTTGTGAGAAGGGTTGAGATTACTTCTTTTGACTCCCAGAATTATCATTATTTTCATCTTCATCTTCACACTAGTAGCCAGAAACTAGAGAAATAAGTTCCTAGTTGAAATCACGTGAAGTTGAAATCACGTTTCTGAAGAGCAATCATACTGAGCAGACCTTTATTCAAAGTCTCTGTTATTTCTTTGTCATTTATTTTTGAATAACATAAAGATTATGATGTTGTATCCCCTAAACATTCCAGTTTTAGAAACATTATCAAGCTATATATAAGAAAAAAAGTGCAGTGTGTTATAACAGCTATGAAACTACAGATATAAAACAGATAAAGTCTTGGTTTGTGGCAGGATGAAGTTTATTTCCATAAAAATTACAAGTTAAAATGTAGCATCTCAATATCAAGCTATATTTAGCTAAAATGTCCTAAAGATGAGTTATTATTAGGGGTTTTAAAATACTGAGATATCATAGGAGTCTTTTTTTTTTTCCACCATGGAATATGGTTGTATTTCTAGAGCAATTTGGAAACCTAAATATCTCAGGAAAGTCCATTCTCTCTGGTCTCTTTATAGAGTTGCATAGAAATAGTTGGTCACTGTGATATTTTTTTTTATGTTTTAATAGCAATTGTGAAAGCATACGTATCCCAGCTGACTTCCTGGATTACATCTTGTTAAAAAGCAACAGTGCTTTACACCCCACTTCATGCCACAGGTAATTTCCTTTGGATCCTTAGAGAGTCCAGCAATTTTACACTTTTTGCTTGAGGGAGCCTCTTCTGGTATTAAATTAAAACAAAAATAAAGCACCAACAGAAAAAGTCCACTCCTTATTTTTCAAAGTTACATCCGTCCAAATACTAGCTCTGGTCAAACACAGAACAGCTGTAAAACCTAAATGAAGGGCTAGAGTCAAATATTTCCTAATTGCCTGTTTTTCAGTACCATCTGTTCACTTGCTGCATTTGGTTATGTGCCACTAAATATGTAAAAATAAGTTAGTTACACTATATTACTCCAAAAAGATGCCATGTGTTTGTAAAGATCATGGAAACTTGTTTATATCGGCTTCCAGGAATATGTTAAAGAAATGAAAACACATTTATCTGTGAATGAATTTTAAATGCCTCCCATTTTTCTTTATATTCTGCTTTATTTCAGTTTATTAATATGTAAAGTATTGGAAATAAGGAGGTTTACTTTGAAACACTGTACAATATATGACATTATCTATGATAGAAAAATAATCATTGCCACCACTGTTTCACAGTGATGCTTTATTGACCCTCAGAGGCTCTTGTAGTGTTCTGTTCATGGCTACCACTGGGAGAAGAGTCCTTTCAGTTCAGGTGTGACCAACCTCTGACCAGCTGAAGTTGGAAAGTAAACTTGAAACTAGTGTTCGTCTCCATGCAGAAGAAATAGTTGATACTTGAACCACTCAATTAATTCATACATCTTTGTGTGTGCATACAAACAAGTGATTAAAACAATGTTTATTCTGCCACAGAAATAATGTTTTATGTTGTTCTTTTCTCAAAGTAATGAGAGATCAATTTTTTTGCAACAATCGCAGGAGACTTATTTCCTTTTTCCTGGACATGAAGTTAATTAGGGAGAAGGGAAAGCTGATAAAAATAATTGAGTGCTTACCAAATGCCAGCTGCTTATCTAATATCAGGTATAGTGCTAGAAACATACGGAGGGATTAAACCTACAGGCTTTGGAGTCAGACGCCATTCAAATTAGAGCCAACTTGTATGGTGAACTTAGGAAGTTTCTTATTCTCTACAGGCTTTATTCCCTCAAGTGTAAAATAGAAATAATACTGTCACCTGTTTTAAGTGATTTCTGTAAGAATTAAATAACATACAGAAATATTGTGTCTAAAATGTACTCAATAAAGTGTTTGCTACCATTACTTCATTATTTGGTTTAATTTTCACAGCTAACCTGATATACATACACACACACACACACACACACACAATCACACGTTTGTGTGTGTGTGTGTATACCTTTATATACAAATTAAGGAAAGTGAAGTCCAGAAATTAAAATGACTTGACCAAGTTATGCAGCTATAAATGATTTGAACCTGACTCTTTAAAGCCTATTCGTTTTTCATTGCATTACATGTTTGCCCACTTCTCATTTTCTGGTGTCTGTTAGGCAAGGATTGTTCTCCCCACAGCACTGTGCAGCCCACTGTGTAGAAAATGAGCAGACTGTTCACAGAAGGAACATTAAGCTCACAATTTTAGTGCACCTCACAATCAAATTATAATTTTATAGTTACTTCCTCTATCTGCTGGATACAGTATAGGAATACAAAGAATTATCCCTACTTAATTTTTAGAACATACTGAAAAATAGGCATTTTTTCTTTTATTTTACAATGAGGATCACAGAAGGCAAGTGATTTGTTTATGATCAGACAACCAATGTGTAGAATATCCATTACCGGAAGCCATGCCCATCATTTTCTAAAGTTTATAATATAATCATGAAGCAATACTGTCCCCCATGTGGGTCTAGCAAATAAAGTCAGATTTGTATTTTCAGAATTGCTTCTGCCACATGAAGTGTCACATTCAACTCGGAGAGAAATTTTACTGGGTGATACCACATAGAATGATGACTTCCAGCTTTCCTGGCTCCAGTAAAAATATAAATAAATGGAAAGTTTAAAAGACTATTTCCTTTTCTTTGATCTCATTAAGAGCAATCACAGTAAAACTGTGGCAGTTTTCTGATACCTTTGAAGTAGACTAGCCCTAAGGATTGAGGTAAGCAGCATGAAATGCTGGACTTGCACAGTTTCGGAGAAGTATTATCTATAAAAAGCAAAATCTAGGTTTATATTTTGACATATGATTACATACAAAGAATAAGGCAAAGATTCCAGTCCAGATACAGCCCTATGAATTCTGGATTTGCTTAGCCAGACCTCACAATTGTATATGCCAATTCATTTCAATAAATACATATAACATTGTAACATTGAATAACTAACTCATGCGTGTCTTAAATTTCTATCCCATTAGTTCTGCTTCTCTGGTTGAATCCTTCCCAATGCTCCAAACCCCTTTTTACTCAGTTGAGACTCCCTAGTTAGAAGAAGCAAATTATAAAGAAATTTGGTATCAAAGAGAGTCTAGATAGTTGTTTATTGTGTACACAATAGTGGATGGGATTCCCAGTTGATGAACATAGATAACACCCAGACAAACTAGTTACAGATGTTATCTTCCTTTCCAAATGTCTGGTTTCCATTGGGTTATCAGCTATTCTTCTTTAATGGAGAAAACCCAAAATGGACCTTTTTGTTCTAAATAATCATGAAAATGTCATGCTGAATAACATGGCACATTCAATGAGAAAAAATCAAAAAGAGGTAAGTTTTTTGCAATTACAAGATGTGGTGGTGTCATTTTAATTTATACCCGTTACATTAAAAAAAATTTACATTGCTTACAAAAGATAAACTAAAATAAAAGTTAAATTAAGTTGTAAGGAATGATTTAACATTTAAAAAATATTCTAAAAATGCAAAGAGAAATATATAAAAGTGTAAAATCATTGTGCCTATATTTCTCTCACCTTAAAATTAATCATATTATAAGAGATAAACACACACACAGTCATATATAACTACTAGTGAGTGATGAGATCCAGTTCACATTTTTTTGTCATTTAAAGTAAATTATTCAATAGTCCCCATTTGGTCATTTATCTACATTTTTATTTTTAATTTTAAAGCAAGCATTACCCCGTTTATGTTTAGACTGTGCAGAGAATAAACTAAACTTCATTTATTTTCAAGTGTGTGTTAACAAAAATTTTCCCATGTTGCATTTTAAGTCAAAGATCCCAGAGAATTCCAATCATTTGACTACTATTTTTTATAATATTATTTGAAAATAACCAGAAGCTGCTTAGATCATTTACATCATCTAACATTTCTAGAATAATCTATGTTATAGGACTATCGCTAGTTCATTTCCTTCTTGTTTAAAATTATTGAAAGATCACGTGGATGACAATTCATATCTAAGAAATTGCTTTTAATACTCAACATAAGTATAAGCTATGTATATTACTGTTTTATTTGCATTGTTTATTTGTATTTAGTTCATGATAAGGGAAAACTTTGTGTATCCTACAGTAGTCTGATTTTAAGTAAGTCTTTTGATATGCTTAATATTATTTTCATAAAGAATTAATAGTTGGCACAGAATGAAACATCTGGCATCAGCTTTGGCACTGTGATGTTCACATTCCACCAGGTGTAAGATATTTGATAACTTTCTCCATCAGCACACTTTTCCATGAGCAAGTCTGCAAATACAGAAATGCTGCATATTGAAAAGCATCACCCAGGGACTATTCTATTCACACTCCAGCTCCTGCTCTCTTTTCTCTTTCTACTGGGTGTTTGTATGATTTCTCTTGGGCACTTCTAACAACACTACCAGGAGAAATTTGACTGATCCATGAGAATCACTTATATAAAACTTAGAGACTTGTGAAAGGAAAGAGGCTTTCTGAGGAATACACAATAAATCTGTAAAATTTATGCATATACACTTTCCTTCTAGAAGTAGGCATCTCAGCCATAAGGAGATAGGTGGTTCATGTATCACTGGTCACTGGATAATCTTCTTTACCTCAATAAAAGGAAGAGCAAAACCATCACCAGTCTCCAAAGAATTGATGAGTACATGACACTGGTGTCCAAATAACTTGGAGTTGATGTGCCCAGTAGCTAAAGCAGTCACTGTGGCATCATATCCTGTTTATGGAGGGAAAATTAATGCTCACATTCCTAAACCCCACCTCTTCACTGGATATCCAAGATTTCAGATCAAGACCATGGACGATGTTTCTTTCCACCCAAAGTCCTTGCCTTTGGGAATCCAATGGGTGTAGGTGGTTCATGTATCACTGGTCACTGGATAATCTTCTTTACCTCAATAAAAGCAAGAGCAAAACCATCACCAGTCTCCAAAGAATTGACGAGTACATGATACTGGTGTCCAAATAACTTGGAGTTGATGTGCCCAGTAGCTAAAGCAGTCCACGGTGACATCATATCCTGTTTATGGAGGGAAAATTAATGCTCACATTCCCAAACCCCACCTCTTCACTGGATATCCAAGATTTCAGATCAAGACTATGGACGATGTTTCTTTCCACCCAAAGTCATTGCCTTTGGGAATCCAATGGATGAGAGTGGGGGTTATCTGGTTTCTAATGTAGTTACCCAAGGTCAGCTAAGCACTTCCTCTTTGCAATCCTTCTAAAGCTGGGGGTGCTGAGGACTGTCCCTTTGGTAGTACATTCTCACTGTCTTGCCTTAGTCCTCACAGCAATGCTCCCCAGGGACTTGTTAATGACTTTATCTTTGGGGGAAACACATGGGAGCCAATGGGTCTGGAAGGATACATCAGGAAATTGGATGGGCCTAAGGAAAGTTTCCAGAATGATCCTTAATGTGGGAGCTTACCAATAGCTAATTCTCTGGGACAGAGGTGCAGGAAAGCGAAAGAAATAGGACCAAAACCCAAAATAGAGGTAGCATTTTTATAAGAATGGGACGTATTGTTGAATATAGTAGCAGAATAGATAGTTTTTAGAAGTAATCAGCTAGGAGATTGGAAAGAGTAGTCATCTGGAGAGAATTGCCTCTTACAGATCAAAACTGTTAATTCTCATTCCAAACATCTGCCATGCAAAGTTCCTTGGACTGGAAGAAGAGTACCATTTTATTGGCTCAGTGTAAATGTGCCAAAATAGCAGTTGAAATTATTTATTGTCACCTTTCCTGATGGCTTCTAAAGACTAATCATTGCAAACAAACATGTGGGTAGAAAAGTCCACCAAAGAAAGGCAATCAATATTCAGATCCTCCACCCAGACAAAACTAGAAAACTAGGTGTTTGGGAGAGTGGAGACCTTGAGGAATCATGCACTACCCTCTCTATGTTTTCATAACTGATTTTAACTTAGTAGGCAGATGGATGGTTTCCATTGCTTAGATGAAGGGCAGCTAGGTGATCACAACTTGAACAATGATTTCATTTTAGGTGGTTCCAGAGCTACTCTCTTATGTTTCTAGAGATCACATATGGTGACAACACTGTCTGTCGGGAATGAGAGAAGGTTAATAGTCAATGAGGAATAAAAGCTCAATTGTTAGTTATAAAACACTGCCAACCCCAGGAAGTGGATGGACGATATAACATCTCTATCACTCTATTCTTATCCTTGATTCAATTAATTACATCTCCTGATAAAAAGGGCTTATATTTGAGTATTCCTTAAGATCAAGGGTTGACTGAGCAAAGGCAAAGAGGATTTTCTGCAAGACTAATGACCATGACAATTCTCTCTGCATTGCTCAGTAAGCAGTCAGCTTGTCCTATTACCAGGTGAACCAGTAGGAAAATCTGTGAATAGTCTCAACATCCTTCAAGGTTTTCCAGTGACATCAGTGCAACGAAGGAGCATCTGGTGCCCAAGCTCAGACTGTTATTTTACCATTTTTAAGGACACTCAAATACTCTCTGCATAAAAATACAGAACATATTTTGGGAAACTTTCTTTCTTGGAGAACAGTGTTATTTCTAGCTCTGTCTGGTCCAAACATTCCTCTCCAAAGGATGCCAAGAGAAAAGGGAACCATTTTCTTCATCCTGTTGGTAACTTTCTTCTTGTAATTCTAGTTTCTAAATACGACCCTGAAGTGTTGTCTGAGCCCTTCCCTCAGCATGTTATAATAAATCCATCATTATATTACACAAAAATTGCAATGAATTTCTCTCAGCTTCTCAGTTCATTTCTAGACAGTAAGAAGAAGGAGGAGAATGATGATGAACAGTGTAATGTATTCCCTCACACTTTTTTCATGTGCTTTGACCTTAACAAAATGATACACATTTATAGATAGCTATATAGATACATAGATATATAGATATAGATATTTCCTAGACCAGTGAGTAAAAGGATTTACATATAAAACACATTTTGTGGCTTTGAATCTATAAACACCTACTAATGTGGTCTTTACAAATTCTCACAGTCAGTGAAATTTTATGCTCTAAATTAGCTCATATTTAAACAACACTAGCACAGTGATATATGTATATACCAATTCATACAACTCATGGAACATGACAATAAAAATTACTTAGATTTCTAATAGCAAATTGTTTATACTAGTAACTTCATCATGATTTCCACAGCACGTTCGCAAATCCTTGAAGCTTTGGTTTTGACTGTCAGAACCAGGCAGAGACAATAAAATGATCCTAAATAGTGACTTTGTTTTCATCAACTAAAAAGAAGCCCAGATTCTCAAGCAAATTTGTGTTCTTGAAGTTGTGGAGAGAAAATATCAAGATTGCTAACTTATAAGAGAAATACTTCAGGTTTCTGAATTTTTTGAAATCATAGATGTAATCAATAGGCTTGTATTATACCTGAGTTCCAAAATCTAAGATGAATGCCCAGAGAAAAACCTGACAAATTTGAGGGGACAGATGTTTTAACCTCTATACAGTATTACTTCTAGAGCAGCATACAGAAAATCATTAAAATAGAATTGTATTCTTTACCTGAATCTGTGAAAGATTACTGAAAGGTATCTAATTCAAAATTCATGTCAACAGTTTCCCAAATTTCCTTTTTCCACCCAATTTTCTTGACAAAGATCTTCTGAAGCTTCTCTTTGATCAAAATCCCAGCTCAACAATCTCCGTCTCATCTCACAAGAGTGCTTTTCCTCATTCTGCCTCCTAGTTCTTTCAAGAGCCTTTTGTTAAGTTGAGCAACTAGTCTCTTTTCCATTAATTAAAATAACTTTTATTCAGAATACCAAATAGTGATGAAAAACAATCAGACTGATTCAGTGATTTTAGAGGTCAGTGGTAGGCGGTACAACTCTTAATGTTCACATGCAATTTTTTTCCGTTCCCACATATATGTGTCACCTGATAACTGTCTGATACTAAGGAAGGAAAGTGAGAGAGTAAAAGTCTAAGAACATGGGATTATGTGGAAAATCAGCACAGCAATAACCTCTTCATATCAGCATTTCCCTGCTTCTGCCATACATTGCATGAACGTCCATGACTATTCTGGGAGACAGATTTATTTTCCTTCCATAAGTGAAACTCAGAAAGTAGTATGGTTTTTATTATCTATATTGCAATTCCCCATGAAGTTTGACCTTGAAAAGCAAGAAGCATCTTTCCTCTTCACATGTATTCAGTAAATGCAAGTGTAAAATGGAAGATATCATAAATGTAAGTTCAAATTGTTAAAATAATTTTTGTTAATTGAAATAAAATAAGGTGGGTTTTAAATATTTGGAAAGAAAGCATTCCTACACTATTTGTTGATGTTGTAGGCATAGCTGCCTGGGAATGGGATTCAGTCTGTTATCTGCCCTTCTCTGGGGTTATTGGCATATTTGGTTTCCTGAAAGGTCATGGTCACAGATGTGATTTCCACTGGTATCCATGAATGATACTAGGATTTAAACTGTGTAGTTAGATAACTGTAATGCTAAGTGCATTAGTTTGGACCATTAGAATCCACAAGAAAACTGGGGATACATTCTTAACACCATACTGTGTCTGTTTGCCTTTACCTTTTGAGTGAACTTAAATTCACCTCTTTGGACGTTACCCAGAAATTTACCACTCATAGTGTTTGCCATCACTCACCCCATTCCTCAGAAATAAAATTTGATTATATACATGCATTTTATATCTGCTTCAAAGGATTTTAAACAGTTCTAACGTGGTTATCAACACAAAAATTTCAGTATTTTATGAAACTTCAAAATATTCTGTTTTTTCTTGCTTTATATCACAGTTCAGTATTATAACTGTCAATTTACTCCATGCTTACTTGTACCATTCATATCATCTATTTATTGTCTTTTCCTTATCCTATAAAACAATTTGGGGCAGGTAAAGTAGAAGTTTTATTATATACATTTCTTAACTCCTTCCCTGTGTTTTTCTCATCAACATTTACTGAAACCAGTTTTGAAACCAAGATGTTTGTCAATTTGGCATGCTGTCACGTTCATCCATGTGACTCTCTTCTGATAGTGTTACAACCACAGTTTGACTGCCTAAGCCCTTTGATCATATCATCTAAGTGCACTATTGCCACAAACATTATATTCAGTCACTAAAAAGTTTTGCAATGCTTTATGTCCAAAAAACTAAACTGAAATTTAAACTTCCAAAATTTTAACAATTTTGAGCATAAGGCCATTAAAGATTATTTGGTAAAAAATATTCTAAGATTACAAACAATAAAAATCCTCCTGCACTTATATATATGAATTGAAGTCAAGAAAGTTTAACATTGACATTTTATGGAGGCCATACTTTTTGGCAAATGTCAAACTTACCCTTGTTTAAAGACAGTGATTTTTTAAGGGAAAGTATTTTAGCATAGAGGCACAACAATGGAATTTCTGAACATACAATCAGAGTTTGCCCTTTGATTAGCTCTTTGGGTGCAAATAAGTTTCTGTTTTAAATAGAAGAGACCTAAATACTATTATTCTTAGAATTCTCATTATTTTAGTTACAGAAACTATGATATGTTTTCCCAAAGGTTAATTTGCTTTAGAATTTGTAGCTCAGTTCTTTGTTATAGAGTATTCCAATTTCCCCAGAGTGGAAGTGATACTAATAAAAGAAAGACTGAAGAAATTTAAAGTTACAATTAATTAAATATGTAAGTCTACATATTGGAGCTTATAGAACAGTTACATCTTTTAGTTATTCAAACTAGTTTGAATGGAAAACTGATTGAATCTATGTGCACATGTTCTAATAATAATTGCTCCTGAAGTCAAATAGTTATTCAAACCCTTTGCTTATTTTTATTTATTTATTTATTTATTTATTTATTTATTTATTTTGTGTGGTATGCGGGCCTCTCACTTTTGTGGCCTCTCCCGTTGCGGAGCACAGGCTCCGGACGTGCATGCTCAGCAGCCATGGCTCATGGACCTAGCCGCCCCGCGGCATGTGGGATCTTCCCGACCCGGGGCACGAACCCATGTCCCCTGCATCGGCAGGTGGATTCTCAACCACTGTGCCACCAGGGAAGCCCTTGCTTATCTTTAATTGGCTCTATAGTGTGTGATCCATAGATGTTACCTCACAAGGATTTAAGTTCCCAACTCCAGCTCATCCCCTCCATCTACCTAATAATATAACTTGCCTCACACCTAATAGAAAAACCTGAGTTTTTCACATATCCCAATCTCCTCTCAGTACTGCAATAAATACACATGTACCATTTGTAAAATTAACTTAAAATAATATCTGGTCTCTGATCTGCAGTTTTGGTCGAATGAATATGGCCTTTGTTTCTAACAAGTTCAAGCCTTTTTTTTTTTCTTTTCTTTTTTTTTAAATTGAAGTGCAGTTGATTTACAATGCTGTGTCACTTTCATGTGTCCAGCAAAGTGATTCAGATATATATATAATATATACATGTAATATATATAATATTCCATAATATTCTTTTCCATTATGGTTTATTACAAGATATTGAATATATTCCTGTGGTATACAGTAGGTCCTTGTTGGTTATCTATTTTATATATAATAGTGTGTATAGTAACTAGTTAACTTCTCATTCAAACTCCTTGAAAGAAGGTTTACTCAGAACCTTCTCGTGCTCTTCTTTTCATACTCTTCCTTTTGGCTCCCACCCTTGGACTACTCTGCACACAGGTGGCCTGAAATTTACAAAATATTTTCCAATCTTTTACATTATACTACTCCTCCTTGATTCCTCTGAAGCATTTGGTGCCTCAGATCAACCATTACTTGTAAATTTCTCTTTCTTCCTCTTAAGATATTGTGCACTTTGGGTGCTCTTGATATATTTATAAACTTCTTTTGTGAGTCACTGTCTTTCTTTCCTTTGCTACCCTCTAGATCCTAGTGTCCCTGAAGTTTACATTCCTTTGTGTTAAAATTAATCTTCAAAACTCCAATTAAGCTTTTATAACTCTTAAATTCCAAATAGATGTTGATTAAATCTACTGTTATGACTTAAATTTACATTAATTTCTCCTTTACTTTCATGTCCCCAGAACTGAGAAATGTTAAGTATTCAGATCAAAATTTCTCACCGAGTACTTAGTGATGATTCAAAAGAATAACATTAGATGAAAATAAAACAACACAGAAAACAAATGTTCAGGAAAACTTTACAAACTAGATTGGCAATGGATTTCTTAACTGTAACATGGATGCTAGAAAATGTAGCAGTAGTGCTTTGAACATTGTAGATAAAATTATTTTCTACCAGGGAAACTCAGCGAAACTATCATTCATGTGGGAGGAGTTTAAACAAGAATGGCAGATATATGATCATTTAGAAAGTTGATCCTTGCTGCTGCCTTTGTTAAGAAATTGTTGAGAATGTATTCTGGCCTATTGAGACTGTTAACAAAGAAGACAAATCTAGAAACCAGGTAACAGTGGCTCTTACTATCAGTAAGTTCCAAGGAGACAGTGTGACTGCAGATTAGAGAACAAAGTTTTAGTGAAAGAATGGAGATTGAAAGAGGAGTGTCTCAGAGGGACAATAAACAAACTCAGAAAATGAGAAAGTTTGACTGAGGGAGCAGAACATAAAATGAAGACATGATAAGAATAGTCCCGAAAGAAGATTTTATAAGATGGGCAAAAATCAATAACACTATTACCCCATTACTACTGCTACTACTACTGCTGTCTTCAAAACCATCTATGAATGGAGTATGAGGCAAATTAAATATGACCATAATAGTATAAAGTTCTCTGGTATTTATTTCAAAATATAGAGTCAACTTATGGAGAAAGAACAAAGAAATCCTACCATGGGATGTACAAGTAAAAGTGCAGGTGATGAAAGGTGAGATGTGAAAGTGGAAATGTGGGAACTTGTACATCAATGACAGCCTCGTCTTATAAAGTGGAAAGACAAGCGATGCCGGTAAATATTGACCTTAACATAATCGGGATTTCATATATATTTTAAAATCAGAAGTGTAACTAAAAGATTAATTAAAATAATATATCATATATATTAAATACCTGTCAAAAATTAAAGTAATAATATATATTGGACATTTAAATTTTATGGAGCATATTTTTATGTATTGATGCTATACATAAGGTAAGATCTTTTAAAGGAGATAAATATAATAGGACTTATTAAACAGATATCACCATGGATGGACCTAGAAAAGATCATACTAAGACAGAGAAAGACAAGTACTATATGATATCACTTGTAATATGTGGAATCCAAAAAAAATAATATAAATGAATCTATATACAAAACAGAAACAGACTCACAGACAGAAGGCAAACTTATGGTTACCAAAGGGGAAAGGGAGAGGGGAAGGGATAAATTAGGAGTTTGGGATTAACAGGTACACACCACTATACATAAAATAAATAAGCAACAAGAATTTACTGTATAACACAGGGAATAATATTCAGTATCTTGTGATAACCTATAATCAAAAATAATTTGAAAAAAATGCATATAAATGATTCACTTTGCTGTATACCTGAAACTAACACAATATTAACTATACTTCAATAAAAAAATAGTAATGGCACATTTTTTTTTGCTCATTATACTGTAGGATATGTTTATTCTTTTTTTTTTTTTTCTAATAATATTTCTCTGAACTGCCTGCAGCCACTGGGAGATCTTGTTTTGGTTTGGTTTGGTTTGGTTTTATGTAGTGATAAAATCAAACACCGTCCAATGTAAAATCCACTCTGCCTTGGTGTTCTGCTCTTCTCAATCCTGTAATTATTGATACATTGATTCCTGGTTCAACGTGATGGCACCACACTAAATACCCTCTCAACAAAAACAGTCAAGCATAAAATAATTAGGATTTTACTTACCAGCAACAGTAAGTTTTTAGATGTGTAGGAATTAGATCCCACCTCTTCAAAAGTGTCCAACCGGGCTTCCCTGGTGGCGCAGTGGTTGAGAGTCCGCCTGCCGATGCAGGGGACAGGGGTTCGCGCCCCGGTCCGGGAGGATCCCACGTGCCGCTGAGCGGCTGGGCCCGTGAGCCATGGCCGCTGAGCCTGCGCGTCCGGAGCCTGTGCTCCGCAGCGGGAGAGGCCACAACAGTGAGAGGCCTGCGTACCGCAAAAAAAAAAAAAAAAGTATCCACCCACTTATACAGACAACTGTTTCAGGTAGACCAGTTATTTGTCAGTCAGGTTTTTCTTACCAACAAATGTATCGTACAGGCCATCATGCTTATCATTTTAAATCACTGTGTGTCATAAGGATGTCACCATAAGACAAACGTCCCATTCTCAGAGAAAATGGTGTGAATGCAGAGAGATAATTTGGATTTGGAAACTGAAGTTACATTTCAAATAGTCAATTTTAGTAAAGACATGAGAAAGTCTTTTTTAACTTGGCTGCCCTTTTGTGGTAATTTTTTTTTTTTTTTTCCAGTCCTGAAGCTCTCTTATTTCCAAACACTTGGTTATTTTCTCACCATGGGAATTTCTGTCTCAATCTACATATAACAGTGACTAATTTAAATTCAGTCCTTTCATCTTTTTCTAGGCTCCTGATGTCTTCCTCTAAGATCATTACACCGTTTTGGCAAAACTACATATAGATTTCTGTTTTACTGTAACACGTTTCCACATTTCTCATCCTCAATGTATCTCCAAATTAGAGAAGGACATCCTATTACCCACGCTTTGAAAATATGATGTGATGGCTGGCCAACATTTTACAATCTTCTCTACAGCCAGCAAAAATGATAACCATCATTTTTGCCATCTCTTTACTTTTCTATTAAGGTGACCTTTCATTAAGTGCTTCTACATTGTCTTAAGAAAACTGAAAAGTGAGAAAGTGAAGAAAACCTTTATTAAGAACGCCTCAGTATCCCAAACGCTACTCCTTGTTGACAGAGCTATGTACAAAGTATGCAGAATATTTAGCACGTAAAGTATTTTCATTTTATTTGTTAAGAAGTTTATAGAAAAAATGGAATTTGCCAGAATTTACATTTGCATTGTGTGCCTGCCAAACATGAAGATGGATAAACAAAGTCTAGTTTGTATTTGGACAAGATGTCAACAATCTTGTGTCTCATGTTTGCTGTAGTTTTATTATAATCCTCATAGAAATCAAGAAGATTAATTGAAACTCCACATTTCAAGTCAAATAACCTAACAGCAAGAGGATAATTTTTTAAAATGTCTTCCCTTTTTTTGGCCATGATTCAACAACAAGCCTAATAAACTCTAGGGAACATTGTTATGGGTAAGAACCTCAGAGTTGGTGCTATACTGTAAAGGGCCAAAACATCGGTATGAAAATGTGTTTTGTTGCAACGCAGGTTGTTTGTTTCAACCTCTGAATTAGGAAATGCTACTTTACTAAATTTCTTGCATCAGTCAAGAGAACAATATGATAAATATTTATTGGTTCCTGTGGTACATCCAAACTAATTCAGCAGCCGCTATTTTTGACAAGCAATTAGTATTTTTGGGGAGATGAAAAATCTTTTGATTGATTTAGAAGTTCTTTTGTGTCTCATCCTGGATTTGTGAGTTTCCATGTGTGCTCTCATATGCTCTGCTCCACCAGGGCCTGTGACAAGTTCTGCTCTGTAGCTTGTCCAATATGCTCTGCTGTGGTGACTTTCCTCCCTAATCCAGTGGTCTATGGGGCAGTTATACGGGTTCTTTATTTTTCCCCCAAACTTCCAAACTCATCATAAAAAAACAGAACTTTTCAAATTCTGCAAAGGGTTTTTCCAAGATGCAGCACATTTAGTGCAAGAAACAGGGGCAGACAAACTAGATGTTTTTTCACCCTGTGATGCTAACTTGTAGCAACTCATATAAAACAGTACATGGAACAAAGACCTTGAATAGAAAGCTAAGTGATGCACTGAAAAGGAGAAGACATAGAAACAGTATGAGGACTGGGGCATGAACATCACACTTTTTCAGGGAAATAGAAGAGCAGTTTGTTAAAAAAACAAATACACGATAGTCAGAAAGATTACCACCTGAATAAACGAGGGTCCCTATCAGTAAAGTCAGAAGAGCATGGTTACGTCTCTCTCTTTCTCTTTCTCTCTCTCTCTCTCTCTCTATATAGTATGTGTGTGTAGGTATACATGTCTGCACACATATATACAGGTCCCAAATTTATTTTCACTTATAGTAATTAAATAAAATTATTATACATACATATTCATCTATATGCTTTTCTTACTCTTACAGTAATACCTACCATTTAAGCCACAGGATATCACATTTGACAAATAAAAAATGTACACTCCATACTTACAATATGGGCTTCTGGGAGACAGCAATATTAAAGAGGGGTAAAGGTAAGAGAGAGAAAATAGAAGAGGAGAAAGCTGTTCTGAAAATCAATTTCGATTAGATGGAAAAAAATGAAAATTAGAAACAATGAAGATGTAATGATATAGTAAGTCCCCTACCTACGAACGAGTTCCATTCCGTGAGCATGTCTGTAAGTCCAAACTGTTCCTAAGTCCAACAAAGTTAGCCTAGGTACCCATTTAACAAAATCGGCTAGATAGTACCATACTGTAATACGTTTATGATACTTTTCACACAAATACATAAAAAAAACAAGCAAAAACAACAAATAAACATTTTTAATCTTACAGCACAGTATGTTGAAAAGTACAGTAGGACAGTACAACAGCTGTCACACAGGGGCTAGCATTGAGTGAACAGGCAAGAAATAAAGATACTGTGCTACTGTACTCTATACAGTACTGTACAGTAAAGTACACAAAAGCACAACCACTTGTAGAGGATGCACGCACGTGACAATGTATGCCAGACACGTGAACTAACAACATGATTAGACATGCGGTCGCACACTTGCCTCTTTGAAAGTTCGCAACTTGAAAGTTCACATGTAGGGGACTTACTGTGTTTGAATTGAGCAGAACAAAATAACAGAATACCTTAATATTTACTAGAAAAAGCATCAGAATTACTCTGATAATTTAGTAGTTTTTATGACTTTTTTGTTAGTTTTAATGTGGCTTACATTTTATTAAATGTGACTTTGTTATGGTAGTTCCTTTAGATATTCTTAGTAAAGGCTGACATTTTGCAAATTAAAAAATATATACTCATATAATTAATTTATATTCAAATACTTCACACGTATCTATTATGGTATCAAAATATGTTTGAAAATCTTACAAATGTAGTTGCAATCACCTTTTTCTTTACCATTAATATTATTTTTATTTGAAGAAGTAAGTGCTAGCATTTTCTATTTAGTACCTCAGAATATGTTATTTTTACATTGTTTTGTCTTTTCAGTGTAAGCACATTATGTTTTATTGGTTTTATTCATTTATGGGAATTGCAAATGTCATCAATTCTAATTTTCAAAGCACATAATAGTGACCTCTTGAAAATTTCTAGTAGATTAATAAATACTTTATTATTAGAGCTGCATGGAATCTATTAAAAACGTTACTTCCATGCAAGTATTCACTACTACAGATTAGATATTGTCATTGTTTTAAAACATTTCTATTCTGTACCTAAGTCAGTAGTTAAAAGTTAAATGATGTCTGTATACTTTTCTAATAAATTAGTTTGTATTACAGGCACATTTTTCAGTATGTTATGTAAAAGAAAGAAACCTGGTAGATATTTATAAACAGTGGTGCTAAATGCATTTTAAATCTAATTTATGGATCATTGTTTAATGTAATTAGCAAATATATCATGTTACATGTTTCATAAGTCGTATCCTTAATGTATGGAAAGCAAAAATCCGTGGTATAAGGAGAACTACGGGTGTTGCTTCTGTAAATAATACAAACAAACCTCAATACTTGGATAGATTTATAGACAAGTGTCATTGTTCTGAAAGAGAAGAGCAACTCCGTGTGCGCTAAATTAGGAGTGAAGTACAAACTGAAAGTGAAAACCTGTGCTTCCTTTGAGATTGGTGAGAAAGATAGCAGGCATAAGTAGGAGGGAATGAGGAGGGAGTTGGGATTTGGAGCACGTGATCACAGACAGGAGAGAAATCCGGAGAGATGATGTACTGAATCTTGCATGCTAATCGTACTGATCTGAGTATTCAACACACATCCAATGTCATTCTCTCTAAATGACTGCCTAAACAATTTTTCCTCCAATAGATCATAGACCTTTTCCGCTGAGTGTTTAAAATAAAGATGAGATCAACTTCTTTCTTCCTGTGCATTCTCCTTGTTTCCTTATTTTTTATAAGCTTTAATGCTGTGTACAAGAACTATATTCATCGGTAATGACTGATTCAAAGATGTCATGGTTTCGTTTTGTTTTAAATGTTATTTTTAAATAAAATTTGGATATATTTAAGGTGTACAACGTAATGTAATGATATATATATATATGTATGCCTAGTGAAACGATCGCTACAGTCAAGCCATTAACATATCATCTCACAATTACATGTTTTCTGTGGTGAGAGCACCTGAAGCCTACTATATTAGCAAATTTTCAGTATTCAGTACAGTATTATTAACTGTACGCATCATGCTATACATTAAATCTCTAGGTTTCTCCACCTTACATAACTGCAACTTTGTACTCTTAAACCAGCATCTCCCCAGCTCTCCCACCCCCCCTACCCTGATAATCACCATTCCACTCTCTGATTCTATGTATTTTTTAGACTCAACATATAAATGAGATCATGAAGTATTTTCTTTCTGCATCTGGCTTATTTGGTTTACTAGTCCTCCAGGTTCATCCATGTTGTTGCAAATGGCAGCCTCTCTTTGTTTTTTGAGACTGAACTAGATAGATAGATAGATAGATAGATAGATGACAGCTAGTTAGCTAGCTAGCTAGCTAGATAATAGAGAGATGATAGATAGATAGATAAATAGATAAATAGATGATAGATATAGAGAGAGATAGGATGTTTGGTTGTTTCCATGTGTTGGCTATTACAAATTGTGCTGCAATGAACATGGGGGGTGCAGCTATTTCTTCAAGGTACTGCTCTCATTTCCTTTGGATATATACCCAGAAGTGAAATTGCTGAGTCATATGGCAGTTCTATTTTTAATTTTTTGGAGGAATCGCCATACTGTTTTCCACAGTGGCTGTTCCAGTTTACATCCCCGACAACAACAGGTTCCCTTTTCTCCACTTCCTCACCAACACTTCTTTCTTGTCTTTTTGTTACTAGCTATCCTAGTAGGTGTGGGGTAATGTCTCATTGTGGTTTCATTTGCATTTCTCGGTTGAATAGTAATGTTGAGCACCTTTTCATGTACCTGTTGGTCATTTGTATGTCTTTTTTGCAAAATTATCTATTCAGATCCTTCTCTGATTTTTAATTGTGCTCTTTGTTTTTTTGTGCTTGAGTCCTGTTATGTTGCTTATGATTTAAAATCTTAAGTTTATTCAAATGTACTCAGTTAATTTTATATGTATTTTCACCTTTAATCTGATATTTAAATTACAGAGAAAAATGTTCACATGATAATTCTTTATAGATAAATCACACAGCAATGACTTTCTGCTGTATGAAGGGTTTCATCCTATGTTTGCAGTCACTTCTCTTTTGATAAATTGATGGAACTCACAGGTATGATTCAAAGGATGGGCTTAATGAATTTTCCCAGGGATCATTACCTAATTTCTCTCCTATTTTATTACCAATATTTATAATATGTTGTGTTTGCTTTATCATGATCTTATTTCTTTTATAAGACCCCAAAGAAGTTAAACTGAAAAATGGGAAAAATGAGCTTTAGCTTGATTCCCTCCAGGCCTGCATTTGAAAAGGAGAGCTCCTGATTCACGGGTTACATTGGGGTCTGCTGAGCAGTTTCAACCCTGCTTTCTCTTACTGAGGGTATGTGATTCCTTTAGAGTCTCAAAATTTAAAATCTTAATCTCTGAATTTGCACAATTTAAAAAAAATCTATAGAGTTAATAAGACATACAGTATCACACTACCAGTATTACAGAAAACTATACATAACTCCCCAAACTATCCCCAGAACTTGGAAGGTTAATGCATCAAGAACTCAGTACTCAGATCTGTCAAAGACCACAACAGAAATTCAGTGGTAGCTGATTGAAAAGGGGAGAGAGAAAAATCATCCCTGAGATGTTGATCAGTCCGCTTCAAATGTCCAGAATCCATAACGTCTGAACTCGTCAACTGGAGAGAAATCAGTAAAATACAGAGATTAATATGAACTCTCATTATACATTCACCATTTGGGGCAGAAAATTTAATTTCCAGTTCTTGTTTCAAAGTTTTTTTGTTTTCTCTTTGAAATATAAGTAAAAGTGAGAAGGGCAATATCTCAGCCTGGCCTGTGACAATCCCACGATTCCTCCAAGCTCTTTCCACCTTTTGGCTTTGTGATACAGCTAATCTCAGACTGACCTTGTGGGACACGTTACAGATGTCAGAGTATATGAGTGTGTGAGACCCCAGACCCTTTGCCATGCTACTGAGGAAGGCAAAATGTAAACATAGCCCTTATATATTTGGGAACCTTTTATGAAAGGACATGAACTTTTTACAACTATTACAACATTATTCCTTCTTCCAAATGGAAATTTTAGTAGATTTATTATATTTTGGTTCTATCCTTGTATATTGGGCAGATACGTTTATTTTTTAAAGTTATCATTGAAAAAGTAGCCACAACATGACCTGATAGAGGTTACTTACTGCACATCACTAAGAGATCTAGAAAGTGAGCTGGTTATAGTGCAGAGGGAATATGTAAAATATCTCTACTTGTGGGAAAAAAAATGGAGTGCAGGAATACTAGGCTAACCAGATGGCTGATTTTTACCTATAGCCTACTGTCTGATCTTTCTTTGGTTATTTATTTATTTATTATTTTATTTATGTATTGAACTTCATTTTATTGAAGTATAATTGATTTATAATGTATTAGCTTCTGGTATACAAGGAAGTGATTCAGTTATACATAATATATATATTTTTTATTTTCTTTCCATTATGGTTTATTACAAGATATTGAATATAGTTCCCTGTGCTACACAGTATTTCCTTATTGTTTATCCATTCTATATATAATAGTTTGCATCTGCTAATCCCAAACTCCCAACCAACCGTCCCCCACCCCCGTCCCCCTTGGCAACCACAAGTTTGCTCTCTGTGTCTGTGAGTCTATTTCTGTTTCGTAGATAAGTTCATTTGTGTCATATTTTAGAGTCCACATGTAAGTAATATTGTATCATATTTGTCTTTCTCTTTCTGACTTACTTCGCTTAGTATGATCATCTGTAGGTCCATCCATGTTGCTGCAAATGGTATTATTTCATTCTTTTTTATGGCTGGGTAGGATTCCACTGTATATATGTACTACATCTATATATAACATAGATGTAGTACATTTATCCATTCACCTGTCACCTAGTATCTGATCTTATATTCTTTTATTTATAAAATCCCCTGAGTTGTATTTGGTAATGTTGACGTCAAAACAGAGACTACAGTTCCTGGCTGTAGATGTGGCATTGTGCCTGGTGTGAGATGAGGGAGTGAGGGGGATAGATGTGTGCTTATCCTGTTCTTCCTTTTCCCATTTCCACAGACTGAGACCCAGAGCAAGAAGCCAAACATCACACTTAAGATGGCAGAACACATGTATCCAATTGGTCTTTGGAGTAAAACTCAACCTAGACATTTCTGTCCATCAACATTTGAGGAGAGAGAATGTAATTTCCACCATATTTAATTAAACTGAAAGGTACACACAAAAGTCATTTCAAATACATTGCCTGAAATTAAATAATATGGATACATCTAACTGCAAAAAGACTGAAGAACAGACTTGCAATATATACATATATCAAATTATTATGTGTACACCTTAAACTTACACAATGTTATATGTCCATTATATCTCAACTAAGCTGGGGAAAAAAAAAAAAAAGATTGGGATACATAGTCAAGGATCTCCTGGTGCTATTTGCATACTTTAGAGGTTAAAATAAACCCACAAACCACTCACTCTAACATTATAAGTAAAATGAAAGTTAAGTTCCCTCTTTATCTTTTTAACACGTTCACTTCCTCCTACCCAGATTTAATTTCTGTACCAACATTGTTTTGTATTCTCACCATGCATTAAAATTTTTAATCAGTCCAAGCTGACAGAACAAAAAAGCAGTTCATATTTCTTAGATCTGTTTGAACAGATTTAGACTTAGCTTTGAAGTTGGCATACAAAGATATTTTGTTTGCCATATTCCTTTACACAATGTTTTGCAGTTACTATCTTATACATGATTAATATTTTTATATAGAATTATTTCCTGCTTCTAGATGCAGTCAAATGATAAAAATACATCTACTGAATTCCAGAAAATCTTCTAAAATACCTCAGAAAATGATTTATCTGTTTTTATATCTGTTGATCAAAACAATGGTGATGGTGTTGTTTTTTTTAAATTAATGAAATTAGAGAATGTTTACTACAAACACGTCAATGCTAAATCTTTACTGAAAGAAAAATTGTACATAAGTAAATATATTTAAGCCAGCAGCACCACGTAGTAAATCAGCCAGAGTATAGTTTTAGAACATTTCTAAATGGGTAAAGATATAACATTCAGATGCCTAAATAAGGAATAACACTATTTTTAAAATAACCTACATAGTCTCAGAAGACTCTCAGAAGAGCCTGTTTGTAAAGAGGGTTTGTAAGGCCAGGTCTTTAGTTACAGAAAAATTGACTAAGATGTCTATGTGACAGCAGGACTTGGTCTACACATTTTAATTGCAAAGATTAATAAATAAAAGGGAAAAATTATTTTGTAATCCCTCAAAACATTTTTGTTTATAGCTGAAATAAGCCATTAGAAGAGGTTAATAGTCACTGATACAATGACTGCAAGAAAGATTTAATCTTGGGAATCATAATATTTTACAAAAATAATTTATTTCCCCTGACACAATAGTTCTACATAAGCAGCATATACCTGGTATATCAGTGTCACTTAAATCATTAAGTGTTAGAATAAAACATGCATAAATATTTCTGTCCAATTTTTCTTTCAATATTAAAGACAGTAGGAGAAACAAATAAAAAGCAAAGAGGTGGCCTAAAGGAGGTCTGACTGTTTTAAACTTTGTTATCACGTGTGTGTGGTAGTGAAAGAACCAGGAAGCATGACACAGGCAACTTTAATAAAGATGAGTGTAAATTTTCTTAATACAAAATCAGTAGTAGCTAAATATTATGGCATTTTAAATAGTCACATTAGAATAAGTGTAGAAAGAATGTTCATCATAATTAGACATATTACTTTAACATTTGTTTATAACCATACGCAGGTAAGGATTTTGTATCGCACAGAAAATTAAATTTAAACTAGGCTCTTGGGTTCATTTGCATTTTGACCTTGGCCACATTACTGGCTTCTGTGAGACTCAGTTTTTGCTGCTCTTTTTAATGTAAAACGTAGGGAAAACAATCTCTAATCTGCAGCATTTATTTTAAAACGCTTATTATCTGCCAGATACTCTGCTAGATGCTAAGGAGAGACAAAATGAAAGACTGATCCTGACTTAAAAAATATTATATCCCAGAGAGAAACTATGACTGCAGGATAGTGTGACGTGTGTCGCCGGATAACACTCCACACTCTGCACTGTGTGTTCAGGAAAGGAGGGAAGATCTGCCGTCAGACTGGGTCAAGGCGAGTCGTGGCGGAAGGTTCTTTGAAGTGTAGACTGAAAGCAGTGGGATGAAGAAGGGGAGTGTATGCCAGGTACAGGAAAGAGCATAGGTAACTTCAGGGAGTTTTAAAATGACACGGGACATTCTTCTGGAATGAACAGAGAGAAAAGAAGGAGAGGTAAGGACAGATGATGGGAAACAAAGCATGGGGAGAAGCCACCAGCCAGCTGATGAAAGGCTTTATGTTCTAAGTCAAGCACTTAAAGATTGCCATGATGGACTGCAGTTAGAATATGAAGGCATGTTTGCATTTTACAGAAATGATTTTGGTACAGTGTGGTGATTGTTTGAAAGATTGTGAAAATAAAAGACAGAAATGCGATTGAGAATCAAATCTGGATATTTAGGCTGAAATAGGGAGTAGCATAACAGAACTAGGGACAGTGGGAAGGGAGAGAAGGTGGAGAAAGCGAAGTTGAACAAACAGGAGAATTCTCAGACTCCGGTGGATGATCAGGCGGGGGACAGAAGGAAGGATGGAGTTTTCTGAGTCTTTAGCTTGGCTGGCTGCAGAAACAGGGCAATTCACAAACATGACAAATGCAGAGAGAGTGGACATTTTGGGAGAAAGATCATCTGGCTTCAGATTTAAACATATTTATTTTAGCTTTTAATCAGACAACTCAGTGGATATGCCAGATGGGCTTTGGCTCAGAGGACAGAATCTGACGGAGATTTGGAGCTGTTGGGAGTTTTGGTTTATATGTGCTAATCAAAAAATCGTCCGGCTGACGTCATCCAGGATGAACATATAGAGAATGCAGCTCTGGGGAGGAATGGTGAATATGAGACAAGTAGAAATAATTGTGATGAATAATTTTTTTTAAAAACTTGGTTTATATGATAGTAAAGAATAAAAATATCCATAATTGGGCAAATATGTAATTGGCATATATGAGTAAGCATAAAATACTATTAATATATGGTATATTTATTTATAATACATAAATGATATGGTGTGTGTGCACATGCACACGTGTATTATATATATGTTATAGTTTACATATGTATAATCACTACATTGCTACAGGTCTAGAGTAACTAAAAAATGTGCTTGTAATGGTCATACATTTTTTTAAAAACATTAAACTTTTTAGATGTTTCATTTTATAATGAAATGTAGGAAATATTATTTTAAAAACAAATATAAATTGCGTTTGGAGAAATTATTTAGACTTGCCATTTCATTTCTTTAGTTAGCTATAGATTTGCTCTATCTCTACTCTCCTAGCCGCAAAATTATTTTGACTCACTATTCCCTTAAATGGAATTCTCCCTTTCTTCATTCCATTTCACCTCCTTCCGACATCTTTGAAATATATATTGTCGTAAACACCCCATTGATCAGAGCAAATATCAGACCAAATCTGATCTTATTTTACAGAAGATAAAAGAGAAATCTGGCATAAATAGAACTTAATAGTCTATTATTAGTTTGTATTTGACTTATTTTTTTAAAAGTCAAAATCAGTGATGAATTTTCACTACATATGTCAAATGAATAGAACAAAAGAAAACAGCATTACTCTAGAAGTGCCTTTTATGTGTCCTGAATGAAGATTTACTGCATGATGACCAACAAATGACTGCTTTGTGTGTGTGTTATGACCTAATAGCCATAGACATCTGAGTGCACAGCTTCAATAACTGAGTGATAAAGTCAGGTTTGCCTGAAGTCTTCAATTAAGGGAAAAAGCATATCCTTCAGGTCATTTCTGGAAGAACAGAAAACTGAATTGCAATTAGACCTTTCACTGGGAGAAATAGCTCAATCTAACTTCATTTATAAATAACAAAAGGAGGAATGATAGCAATTTATCATCCGTCTGTGCCAAGAAAATACACTGAAGAAGGTGACCAGAGAGATTAAAGACAGCATTGGTGTGTGTTCTAGGATGCCTAAATGAAAACCAAGTACTGCATGCGCTGTGGACACTTAGACTTAGTTTCTTTCTCATTAAAAAAAATCAAAATTTTTGAGGATACTTTTTTTTTTTGCGGTACGCGGGCCTCTCACCGCTGTGGCCTCTCCCGTTGCGGAGCGCAGGCTCCGGACGCGCAGGCTCAGCGGCCACGGCTCACGGGCCCAGCCGCTCCGCGGCACGTGGGATCTTCCCGGACCGGGGCGCGAACCCGCGTCCCCTGCCTCGGCAGGCGGACTCTCAACCACTGCGCCACCAGGGAAACCCGAGGATACTTTTTAATGACCATATAATATGGTACATTTACCTTTTAAAAAATATATTCCTTAATTACTTTGATTTAGCAGAGATATTAAGAGATATCATTACTCATCTCGTGTGACTCTCAATTTCTGCCTCATTTTTTTTTTTGGTATTACTGATGTACATTTCACTTTTTACATAGGTTGTGAACACCAGTACATTACTACTGTTTTGAGTTTAGCAGTCAATTAACTTTTAGAAAGATTAAAATATTTAAAAATAAATTTATCCCTACTTTGATTTTGCCATTCCCAGCACTTTCCATTGCTTGTGTAGATGAAGTTTCTGTCTATAATATTATCATATTAATATGATATAAGTTTATAATATTCCTTCAGCCTGAAGAACTTCCATCAGTTTCCTTGTAGTGTAGTGCAGGTCTGCAGGTAATGAAGTCTCTCTGTTTTACTTCATTGGAAGAAGGCTGTTTTTCTCCTTCAATTTTGAAAGGTAGGAAGAAAGTGAAAGATGAAAATTTGAAAGAAGAATATAGGTTGGTAGATTTTATTTTATTTTTCTTTCAGTGCAAAATGGTTCAGTCCACTCTCTTCTCATACAGTTTTTAACAAGAAGACTTCTGTAATTCTTCGGCACCATTATTTTTCTATTCTTTCTGAAATTTCAGTTGCATGCATGTTAGACCATTTGATATTGACTGGCAGCAATATGATCTATTATTTTCATTTCTACTTTATTTTCTCTTTTGTTCTAGTTTGGGTAATGTTTATCAGCATTTCTTCAATATCACTTATTTTTCAAACTTCTTCAAGTTCCCCGATTAAGATTATGATAATCTGAAAGACTTTCAAGAAAAGAAATTGAAAAAAAGATTGTGGCTATTCAATCTTTAAAAAAGTAGGTTTCAAATTTGATGAGATACAAAGTCAAAAGAAGCAGAATATATTCCAAACAGAATATAAAATTAAAGTACACCCATACATATTGCAAAACATGTAGAATTCCAAAGACTAGCAGAAGATCTTAAAAACATCAATATAGAAAAGAGATAGCATTCCAATAAAAACAAAATAAGGCAAATATTATAGAAATTAACAGCACCGTCTCAACAGCAACAATGAGTATCTTGCCTTTTATCTCACTTCTATAATATAGATTCTAAATCTTGAGAAAGGACATTTTTGGCTTTGAAGTACTAACAAAAAAAGAACCACAGAGATGAGAAAGCTAAATATATTCAAAGAAACTTTTTTCTCTCAAATCAAATTTGCTCTGACAAGACTATGTAGTACAGCTTTAAAAAATGCCATTGTAGGGCTTCCCTGGTGGCGCAGCGGTTGCGCGTCCGCCTGCCGATGCAGGGGAACCGGGTTCGCGCCCCGGTCCGGGAGGATCCCACATGCCGCGGAGCGGCTGGGCCCGTGAGCCATGGCCGCTGAGCCTGCGCGTTCGGAGCCTGCGCTCCGCAACGGGAGAGGCCACAGCAGAGGGAGGCCCACATACCACAAAAAAAAAAAAAAAAAAAAAAAAAAATGCCATTGTAAATGGGTCTGATGTGATATGACAAGACCAGAGAAACCGGATGTAAATTTACATTTTTGAAAATGTTTGTTGTTTCACATGATACATTTAGTGTGTACAACTCCTTTTGCAGTTTTTATTTTTACTATTTAAATTTGGAAATGATGTCAATTTTTTGTATTTAATCAGTGTGTTTTCTTCAGTGATATACACTGCATTACACACTGATGTGTATATCAGTATATACTGATATGTGTTACACTTACTCATAGAAACACATAAATAATAGGGGGTGAAAACCATAGCCTTTACATTCTCTATAGCCTCTACAGACAGATCTGATCTTAAATGCAAACTTGTAATGTTGTGATGTACAGAAATAGAGAAGAGTATTAAAACAAATTTCAGGAATTTTTTAAAACTAACTTTTGGGCCAGAAAACCTATGTTTGAATAGCTGTGTTGATAGAAAGTAAGTTGGTACATCCTGCCCAAACAAACCCTCTGGGCCTCTCTATCAAAGAAGCAAGCGGGGTGATGGAGGCTGTAGAGGGATGAGGTTGAATAGCTCCTCCAGGATGGACTTTAGATTCATCATGTGAAAAATGAACGTTTCTTTTCCTTTCAAATTTGCTTCTCCTTCCTTGTGAAATATTTAACAAATCCAGACAACCATTCATTTAGTCAATCAAGCTAGGGGGTTATGTAATTCACAAACTGTTCCTGACCGTTCACCTGCTCTTGGTAAATCTTATCAATTATTGCCCTGTCTACATGTATAATAGGTCTCAGAACTCTGTTCTCCCCCTCTCCATTTCCATGTATAGTATATTGCTTTAGTTGAGGTTCTGGTCTCTTCCAGTTACCCATATATATCTCTCTATAGTTCAATTTTCTTTCCACAAACATTTAATCTTTATTATGCTTTCCAGGTGAGTTTTCTGAATTTAAATTTTGACCATTCAACTCACCACAATAAAACCTTTCATGGTTTTCTACTATCTACAAGATAGACTGAAAATCTGTAGCATGTTTTGGCATTTCTCTTTTATTTAGATTATTTACTGATATTCAAAGGTTTAATTTCTCCCATTTTGGAGTTAGTTCGTTATCTTAGAGCACTGCGTTTCCTTGTTGTGTTTTTTATTTGGAATGCACATTTTGCTGTTGTTAAATTTGAAATGAAGGTCAAAACACCATAGATAAAATTACAGAGAAGAAACCAAGTAGGTGTTAAATGAATGTAGATAAATATCTTCATTTTTCAAATGATGAAAAATGCCTGACTATATGAGCCCATTTGTACGGCCATCATTAGGAACCTCTTCCAATGAGGTGCTGTTTTTAGCTTTACCTTCTCCATCTCTGCCTGAAGAAGTGGAGCATAAGATGGGAACTAAGACCCCTCAAAGTAGAGTTAGGATGTATAATGTTTAGGAAATGTGTTTCTGGACTAACACTTCTGACGTTTGCCCACACCATTTATTACTTACGTGAACTTCACTGAGTCACTGAAACTCTCCTTATACCTTTGATAACTGTGACAATAATAGTATCCCCTTCCTAATGTTGTTTTGAAGATCGCGTTAATACATGTAAGCAATTAGAAGGTTGCCTGGATGGTAATAAGTGCTCAGTAATGTGACGTATTATCATCATTATTATATGTTGAAACATTACACATAGCTACTGTATCAGTCAATTGTATGGGTAAAATAAGAGCATTTTTAAGATTTAAAAGGACTCAAAACAGTTCATCTCCTAAATTTATTGCAGGAAGATAGTAAGGAGATGCTGCAGCAAACGACAGGATGGACCAAAAAAAAAAAAAGACTAGGATCCAGAAAAGTGTGGAACTAAACTAGAAAAGCATCCCAAATGGCAGCTGAATGGCTGAGAAAATAAATACCATATTGAAGCAGAAAAATGGATGGTGAAAGGAGGTTGGATTCAGCCAATAGAGAAGACTCAATAGGAGTTCATTAGTTGGAAAGTTTGGGAAAGTAGTTGGCTAATATGGAGATACGTATTTCATGAAAAAGGAATGTAAATTATTAACTTTCAAAAAGTATATCAGAGAAGACATTTCTAAAATACATTACTTGGATCCATGATGAAAACTTTTTACATAAATATATTGTAAATTCTGTTTTTATTTTCTTACCTTTACACTAAAACTGAAGATAAAGGCATTGTTATGCTGTGTTTGAAGGGCATGATGCAAGTCACCAACCTAGAAAACATAACATTATAATATGGATGCAGAAATTAAGAGTTGGGATCAGGGGAACAAAGCTTAAAAAAAGCGTAGTGTTCATATTGCCCTAATCTTTCAAAATAGGGAGTCAAATGATAATTGATAGAAATTAAAATATAAATGAAACAAATTATTAAAAAAATTAAAGCAACCAATAAATAAATTAAAATAGGGATAGAAATATGATCGGAAGATGGTTGGCAGGAGAAAGGGTGAAAGAGAAAATAAATGAGCTAAGTTCTCATCTGTTATACCAGTAAAGTAATAGCTAGTATCTCAGATTGATAAATCAAGCACTTATGGGAAAGCATATTACTATGATATATAGTGGTAACTAACAGAAGAGTGACCTAAAAGAGTCAAAAAGAAGTTGGGAGGAGAACCGTAGAAGGCATTGGAAAGTGATGGCAGCAGGAAATGGCTGTATCTTTTTAAAGCCATTCTGTTTTTTTAATGTGACTGTATTGTATACCAAAGGATAATAAAGCAGATAATATACTAAAAAATAAAAAATTAACACCATATGAAAATATATTTATTCACAGCAGCAATCAAATAATTATTAAATTTAAAAATTACAGTGAGATTCTTTTTTGCATGTTTTTAAAAGTAACAAAAAATTAAATTATAATATAAATAAGGGGCTGGAAGTGATAAGATGAACATCCCCACACAATCTAGTGGAAACATGTCAAATAATCACTTTCATAAAAACTTAGTATTAAATATCAAATATGTTTAAATTACCTCTAATTAAAAATCTATCCCAAGTAAATAATAGAAACTTGAAGTCAAACTAAAGAACAAATATTAATTGGATTTTCATTTTTATTGCACTTTCAATTTTAAAATTTATGCCTTGATTTCAAAATTTTGAAATATAAAAATGCACGATGGAGTCAAGGAATTCGGATTACACATTTGGAAATTGAAATATAATAAGAAGTTAATTTTAAATAAGAGAAAATCCAAGTCAATTAATAATTTTTCAAATATCAATATCATCAACTCTTCCCTCTTCATAATATTTATAACAAAATAAATAAAACCCTATGATTCTTAAGTCATTATATTTCTTGGGGTCAAGAAAGGCATTTATGTAGATGATGGGTCTCCAGGATGTACTTAAGCCACAGCAAGTAGTTATTAAGCTACTCTTTTTAAGTAGGTGGTAGAATATAATCTCACGAGGAAAGAGAATTAGTTATTCTGTTCTCTCTGCTGAATTCTCTGGATCTAGTTAAGTGTTTTCCTTGGCAGGTGTTCATTAAAGACGTGTAAAATCAATGAGTTAATTAACATATCACTTAGAACTATTTCTTATTTTTCCTTTCACACTGGGAAGAGTGTTTTAGCGACCAGAGAAACAAGGAGATGGTCATTCAATGTACACTTTACTACGGCTGCCAAATCATTAAGGACACCTACTGTACCTACAATATTCTTTGAGTGGCTGGCTTTCTTTAGTCATTAATGTTTTAGATGCTAAGGAAGCCATGAAAATGTGAGGCTCCAAGAATTTACTGAAATCTGGGGTATGTAGTTGACACTTCCACAATCCATGGGCTAGGTAGGAAAATTACATTTACATCTACATTTGTGAATAAACAAACAAGTTATGAATAAACAACATGGGTCTCAGGCTGGTTTTAGTTAAAAGGTGACAGAAATTTTCCTAATCTTCAGAATAATGGTCTAATAAATTAATGCATTCATTTTATTTTTTTGCCATTTAAATTCTAAACACTTCAAATGTATTTGTCGTTTCTGTGCACATTCACTTAATATATTAGCAGCTTTATGAAACTCTGTATTATGTTGAAATCAGAAAATTAAAATAGACTCAGTGGAAAATGCCACAAGGAAAATTTAGAACCTGCTTAAACTGGGCAGGCTTTGTGAGATATGATGGAAAATAAGATATTTAATGTACTACATGTTAATCAATTTTATTATTTGTAGTCACATATTGCATATTTACTAAAAATCTCCATCTACATTTACTAAAAATAAGTTGGAATATTAAAATAAATGTGATTGATGCATTTTGGATGCATGCAATATTATTTCATAATGATGCATATATATTTGAAAAGTTATAATGTCAGAACTCTGCATTTATCAAAAGACTCTTTTCATATCCTGTGGACTTTTTATTCCTTTTCTTTTTTCGAGACGGTTAATAAAAAGCAAGAGAAAATTCACAGCAGATATATCACAGCAGCTAAGGAAAAGCAAACAGCTGGTACATAAACATGGTTGTAGATTCATTAGATCATGAATATATATTCACACTTACCTGCCATTTCAAGGTGAGAAAACTTTTAGTTATTGTCAGTGCCATAGTGTTGCAATAGCTCATTGGGCCTGAAACTGCTTGAAATATTATAAACAAGACATCGAAGTCATCCTTACGGGGAAAAAGGAAACAACTGCAGCTGAAGCCAGGAGAAAATAAAGCTACCCATATGGCTCTATGAAACCACTGCCGAAAAAAAAAATTCCCAGAAAATGTAATTTCTTTATTATATGGGTTGATTATTATTCTAAGTACTCTGAAAATAATTCTCCTTTATCTGGAAATAGTTTAAGAAAAGACTTCTCTTTATCTGACTCAATAATAAGCCCAAACTCATAGAACTTAAGTATTATATGTGCTAGCATTTGAAGAGGAGGAATAAGCATATTTAACTGAACTTAAGACAACAAGAATGAATATTTACTTAAATGCCCACATATTTTTGGAAAAGTGGAAAAGACATGGTCTTTTAACATATTATGTACATATATTTTTGTATGCTAAAAATAAAACATTTTTCTTAAATCCCTAACTAATACAAGGTGTACAATGTGCATAGAAATTAATAAAGAACATAGCTTTAAATGAAAATATGAATCAGTATTAGTTGCAAATAATGACTTGGATGACCCTTAGAGAAATTTATATTATAGAGTAATTTCTTGGGAAATTACTTTTTCTGACTTTCCACTGTTTAACAAGAAACAAATCACAAAAATGTATGTAAGCATATTATTTTATTTTTCAATACATAGGAGGTTCCATATTTGTTTCTAAACATCCATTGATAAAATGCGTAACAACTTCATGATTTCTAGAAAAAATATAAACTACCATGTCATGCTGTTGGATGAAACTAGGCTCTGTCTACAATTTTAACTGATAAAGCTGGTCTTAATTCTCCCATATCTGAAGCTACTGCGTATGTACTTACGTATTTGTTTCAGTTCCCTCCATGCTTTCATTCTATTCTTTATACCATGCAAAATAGATAAATTCACTATGATCCTTATTTACTTATATTCTAAAATTGACTCCTACAGGATTCATATTAACTTCCTTAAGGGGACTTTAACTCAATTTTCTTTTCCTATTTTAAATCTTTAATTTTGATGTTGGTATTCTAGAAACAAAAATTCAGATGATTTAAATTCTAATGAATTTTTTGTTGTTGACCTATAGGCAGCTTTGAATACGGGATGTTTTAAAATCTGTTGTTTTCATGTTTAGTGGACATAATGATTTTACTGGTTTTTTGTCCCAAAGTATTTAGTTGAGACATATGAAAACTAAAATTTTATCAAAATAATACAAGTATGCTTAATATTGAGGAAAAACTTATTTTTGCATCTAAACCTATTAAATCAAAATATTTATATTTTTCTTAAAAATAAACACATTTTTGTCTAATTTTACTCAAAAATTATTTGGCATCTCTTATTTGTTATGTTAACTTTTAAATTAATATTCAGTAAGCTATTTTGGTTCAAGCCAATTTTCAATTATAGTTTGTACCACTGTGAATATTATTTTTGGTCCATGAATCCAAAGAAGTATATTATTTCTGGGTCACATTTCAGAGGTATAAATTTCATCAGAAGAGTTCATTCTTCTGTTAAGTTTTAACCTGGTACTAATTTTAGAGTATGTATTTTTAGATACCTTCAGCTTTATTTTAGGTTTATTTTTTCTCCAGTTGGGGGTTTTTATTTTTATTAGTCAATTCTTGTGGTTTTCTGATTTAGAAATCTTGATACAGCGGTCACTTTCTCATTTATAAAAATTTTACTGAAAGCAGCTTTAAAAAGATCTCTTTTAATGATTTTTTAAACATCTTTATTGGAGTATAATTGCTTTGCAATGTTGTGATAGTTTCTGCTGTATAACAAATGAATCAGCTATATATATACACATATATCCCCATATCATCCCCTTCCTCTTGCATCTCCCTCCCACCCTCCCTATCCCACCCCTCTAAGTCGTCACTAAGCACTGAGCTGATCTCCCTGTGCTACGCAGCTGCTTCCCACTAGCTACTTTATATTTGCTAGTGTGTATGTGTCAATGTTACTCTCTCACTTTGTCTCAGCTTACCCTTCCCCCTCCCCATGTCCTCAAGTCCATTCTTTACGTCTGTGTCTTTATTCCTATCCTGCCCCTAGGTTCATCAGAACCATTTAATTTATTTATTTATTTTAGATTCCATATATATGTTAGCATACGGTATTTGTTTTGTCTTTCTGACTTACTTCACTCTGTATGACAGACTCTACGTCCAACCACCCCACTATAAATGACTCTACTTCTTTTTTTTTTTTATGGCAGAGAAATATTCCATTGTATATATGTGCCACATCTTCTTTATCCATTCATCTGTCGATGGACCCTTAGGTTGCTTCCATGTCCTGGATATTGTAAATAGTGCTGCAATTTATTTTGGAGATTAATCCTTTGTTAGTTGCTTCATTTCCAAATATTTTCTCCCTTTCTGAGAGTTGACTCTTCATCTTCATTATGGTTTCCTTTGCTGTGCAAAAGATTTTAAGTTTCATTAGGTCCCATTTGTTTTTTTAAATTTTCATTTCTCTAGGAGGTGGGTCATTTACATTCCCACCAACAGTGCAAGAGGGTTCCCTTTTCTCCACACCCTCTCCAGCATTTATTGTTTGTAGATTTTTCGATAATAACCATTCTGACCAGTGTGAGGTGATACCTCATTGCAGTTTTGACTTGCATTTCTCTAATGATTTGTGATGCTAATCATGTTTCCATCTGTTTGTTGGCAATCTGTATATCTTCTTTGGAGAAATGTCTATTTAGGTCTTCTGCCAATTTTTGGATTGGGTTGTTAGTTTTTTTTTTTTGATATTGACATTTATGAAATGTTTGTATATTTTGGAGATTAATCCTTTGTTAGTTGCTTCATTTCCAAATATTTTCTCCCTTTCTGAGAGTTGACTCTTCATCTTCATTATGGTTTCCTTTGCTGTGCAAAAGATTTTAAGTTTCATTAGGTCCCATTTGTTTTTTTAAATTTTCATTTCTCTAGGAGGTGGGTCAAAAAGGATCTTGCTGTGATTTATGTCATAAAGTGTTCTGCCTATGCTTTCCTCTAAGAGTTTTACAGTGTCTGGCCATTTAATTCATTAATCCATTTTGAGTTTTTTTTTATTACGGTGTTGAGGAGTGTTCTAATTTCATTCTTTTACATTTAGCTGTCCAGTTTTCCCAGCACCACTTATTGAAGAGGTTGCCTTTTCTCCATTGCATATTCTTGCCTCCTTTATCAAAGATAAGTTGACCATATGTGTATGGGTTTATCTCTGGGCTTCCTATCCTGTTCCACTGATCTATATATCTATTTTTGTGCCAGTACCATAGTGTCTTGATTACTGTAGCTTTGTAGTGTAGTCTGAAGACAGGGAGCCTGATTCCTCCAGCTCCGCTTTTCTTTCTCAAGTTTGCTTTGGCTATTTGTAGTCCTTTATGTTTCCATACAAATTGTGAATTTTTTTGTTCTAGTTCTGTGAAAAATGCCATTGGTAGTTTGGTAGGGATTACATTGAATCTGTAGATCACTTTGGGTAGTATAGTCGTTTTCACAATGTTGATTCTTCCAACCCAAGAACATGGCATATCTCTCCACCTGTTTGTTATCATCTTTAACTTATTTCATCAGTGTCTTAAAGTTTTCTGCATACAGGTCTTTTGTCTCTTAAGGTAGGTTTATTCCTAGGTATTTTATTCTTTTTGTTGCAATGGTCAATGGGAGTGTTTCCTTAATTTCTCCTTCAGATTTTTCATCATTAGTGTAAAGGAATGCAACAGATTTCTGTGCATTAATTTTGTATCCTGCTATTTTACCACATTCATTGATTACCTCTAATAGTTTTCTGGTAGCATCTTTAGGATTCTCTATGTATAGTATCATGTCACCTGCAAACTGTGACAGTTTTACTTCTTCTTTTCCAATTTGAATTCCTTTTATTTCTTTTTCTTCTCTGATTGTCATGGCTAGGACATCCAACACTATGTTGAATAATAATGGCGAGAGTGGACATCCTTGTGTTGTTCCTGATCTTAGAGGAAATGGTTTCAGTTTCTCACCATTGAGAATGATATTGGCTGTGGGTTTGTCATATATGGCCTTTATTCTATTTAGGTAGGTTCCATCTATGCCTACTTTCTGTAGAGTTGTTTTTATCATAAATGGGTGTTGAATTATGTCAAAAGATTTTTCTGCATCTATTGAGATGATCATATGATTTTTCCCCTTCAGCTTGTTAATATGGTGTATCACGTTGATTGATTTGCATATACTAAAGAATCCTTGCATTACTGCGATAAACCCCACTTGATCATGGTGTATGATCCTTTTAATGTGCTGCTGGATTCTGTTTGCTAGTATTTTTTTGAGGATTTTGCATCTATGTCCCTCAGTGATATTGACCTGTAGTTTTCTTTTTTTGTGACATCTTTGTGTGGTTTTGGTATTGGGGTGATGGTGTCCTCATAGAATAAGTTTGGGAGTGTTCCTCTCTCTGCTATATTTTGGAAGAGTTTGGGAAGCATAGGTATTAGTTCTTCCCTAAATGTTTGATAGAATTCGCCTGTGAAGCCTACTTGTCTTGGGCTTTTGTTTGTTGGAAGATTTTTAATCACAGTTTCAATTTCAGTGCTTGTGATTGGTCTGTATATATTTTCAATTTCTTCCTGGTTCAGTCTCGGAATGTTGTGCTTTTCTAAGAATTTGTCTGTTTCTTCCAGGTTGTCTATTTTATTGGCATACAGTTACTTGTAGTAATCTCTCATAACCCTTTGTATTTCTGCAGTGTCAGCTGTTACTTCTTTTTCTTTTCTAATTCTGTTGATTTTATTCTTCTCCCTTTTTTTCTTGATGAGTCTGGTTAATGGTTTATCACTCCTGTTTAGCTTCTCAAAGAAGCAGCTTTTAGTTTTATTGATCTTTAATATCATTTCCTTCATATTTATTTCTGATATGAGCTTTATGATTTCTATCCTTCTGCTAACTTTGGGGATTTTTTGTTCTTTTTCTCTAATTGCTTTAGGTGTAAGTTTAGGTTGTTTATTGAGATTTTTCTTGTTTCTTGAGGTAGGATTGTATTGCTATAAACTTCCCTTTTAGAACTGCTTTTCTGCATACCATAGGTTTTGGGTCATCATGTTTTCATTGTCATTTGTTTCTAGGTATTTTTTTATTTCCTCTTTAGCTTCTTCAGTCATCTCTTGGTTATTTAGTAGCATATTGTTTAGCCTCCATGTATTTGTATTTTTTACAGTTTTTTTTTTCCTGTAATTGGTATCTAGTCTCAAAGCATTGTGGTCGGAAAAGATACTTGATATAGTTTCAATTTTCTTAAATTTACCAAGGCCTGATTTGTGACCCAAGATATGATCTATCATGAAGAATGTTTCATGAGCACTTGAGAAGAAAGTGTATTCTGTTGTTTTTGGATGGAATGTTCTATAAATATCAGTTAAGTCCAGTTGATCTAATGTTTCATTTAAAGCTTTTGTTTCCTTATTTATTTTCATTTTGGATGATCTGTTCATTGGTGAAAGTGGGGTGTTAAAATCCCCTACTAATATTGTGTTACAGTGGATTTCCCCTTTTATGGCTGTTAGCATTTGCCTTATGTACTGAGGTACCCCTATTCTGGATGCATCAATATTTACAATTTTTATATCTTCTTCTTCGATTAATCCCTTGATCATTATGTAGTGTCCTTCTCTGTCTCTTGTAATAGTCCTTATTTTAAAGTCTATTTTGTCTGATATGAGAATTGGTATCCAGTTTTCTTTTGATTTCCATTTGTATGGAATATCTTTTTCCATCTCCTCACTTTCAGTCTGTATCTGTCCCTAGGTCTGAAGTGGGTCTCTTGTAGGGAGCATATATATGGGTCTTGGTTTTTTATCCATTCAGCCAGCCTATGTCTTTTGGTTGTAGCATTTAATCCATTTACATTTAACATAATTATTGATATGTATGTTCCTATTACCATTTTCTTAAATGGTTTGGGTTTGTTTTTGTAGGTCTTTTCATTCTCTTGTGTTTCCTGCCTAGAGAAGTTCCTTTAGCATTTGTTTTATAGCTGCTTTGGTGGTGCTTAATTCTCTTAATTTTGCTTTTCTGTAAAGGATTTAATTTCTACATCGAATTGGAATTAGAGCCTTGCTGGGCAGAATAATCTTGGTTATAGGTTTTTCCATTTCATCACTTTAAATATGTCCCGCCACTCCCTTCTGGCCTGCAGAGTTTCTGCTGAAAGATCAGCTCTTAACCTTATGGGGATTCCCTTGTATGTCATATGTTGCTTTTCCCTTCCTGCTTTTAATATTTTTTCTTTTATTTAATTTTTGATAGTTTAATATGTGTCTTGACGTGTTACTCCTTGGATTTATTCTGCATGGGACTCTCTGAGCTTCCTGGACTTGATTGACTATTTCCTTTCCCATGTTAGGTAAGTTTTCAACTATAATCTCTTCAAATATTTTCTCAGACCCTTTCTTTTTCTCTTCTTCTTCTGGGACCTCATATAATTCAAATCTTGGTGCGTTTAATGTTGTCCGAGAGTTCTCTGAGACTGTCCTCAATTCTTTTCATTCTTTTTTCTTTATTCTGCTCTGTGGTAGTTATTTCCACTATTTTATCTTCCAGGTCACTTAACCGTTCTTCTGCCTCAGTTATTCTTTTATTGATT
>NC_041220.1:4878872-4953279 GCF_002837175.3 Physeter macrocephalus
TGTTTGCTCTTTAGTTCTTCTAGGTCCTTGTTAAACGTTTCTCGTATTTTCTCCATTCTATTTCTAAGATTTTGGATCATCTTTACTATCATAACTCTGAATTCTTTTCAGGTAGACTGCCTGTGTCCTCTTCCTTTGTTTGGTCTGGTGGGTTTTTACCTTGCTCCTTCATCTGCTGTGTGTTTCTCTGTCTTCCCATTTTGTTTAACCTTACTGTGTTTGGGGCCTTATTTTCACAGGCTGCAGGTTTGTAGTTCCCGTTGTTTTTGGTGGCTGCCCCCAGTGGGTAAGGTTGGTTCAGTGGCTAGTGTAGGCTTCCTGGTGGAGGGGACTGGTGCTTGTGTTCTGATGGGTGGGGCTGGATATTGTCTTTCTGGTGGGCAGGGCTGCATCCAGTGGTGTGTTTTGTGGTGTCTGTGAGCTTAGTATGATTTTAGGCAGAATCTCTTCTAACGGGTGGTGTTATGTTCCTGTTTTGCTAGTTGATTGGCATGGGTTGTCCAGCACTGGAGCTTGCTGGTCATTGGGTGGAGCTGGGTCTTAGTGTTGAGATCGAGGTCCCTGGGAGCGCTCTCACTGACTGATATTACATGGGGCTTGGAGGTCCCTGGTGGTCCAATGTCCTGAACTCAGCTCTCCCACCTCAGTGGCTCAGGCCTGACACCAGTTTGGAGAACCAAGACCCTGACAGCCACATGGCTCAGAAGAAAAGGGAGAAAAAAAGGAAGAAAAATAAAAAAGAAAATAAATAAAATTATTAAAATAAAAAAATAATAATAAAAATAGAAGAGCACAACCAAACCAATAAACAAATCCACCAATGATAAGAATCACTAAAAACTATACTAATATAAACATAAAAGTCAGAAACAAATCAGTCACAGACAGCAAACTCCAAGTCTATAGTTGATCCCAAATTCCACCACCTTAATTTTGGGATGATTCATTGTCTATTCAGGTATTCTATAAATTCAGGGTACATCAAGTTGATTGTGGATACTTAATCCACTGCTCCTGAGGCTGCACAGAGAAATTTCCCTTTCTCTTCTTTGTTTGCACAGCTCTTGGGGTTCAGCTTTGGTTTTGGCCCTGCCTCTGTGTATAGGTCACCCTCAGGCATCTGTTCCTCCCAGACAGGATGGGGTTAGAACAATGGCTGACTAGCGGGCTCTGGTTCATTCATGCCAGGGGGAGGTAGTTATAATTGGAATGCAGGACGAGCCTGCGGTGGCAGGGCCTGGTGTGACAATGCAATAGCCTGAGGCATGCCATGTGTTCTCCTGGGGAACTTGTCCTTGGATCATGGGACCCTGGCAGTGGCATGTTGCACAGGCTCCCGGGTGAGTGTAGATAGTGACCTGTGCTTGCACACAGGATTCATGGTTGCCACAGCAGCAGTGTTAGCATTTCATGCCTGTCTCTGCAGTCTGAACTGATAGCTGCGGCTCATTCCCATCTCCGGATCTCTTAGGCGGTGCTCTGTGTTCTGTGGGCACAAGGGGAATGAATCCCCTCTCCTCTCACACCCCGAAACAATGACCTCTTGCCTCTTAAGCAGGTCCAGACTTTTTCCTGGACTCCCTCCCAGCCCTCTGTGGCACACTAGCCCCCTTCAGGCTGTGTTCACGCAGTCAACCCCAGTCCTCTCCCCGGGATCTGACCTCCAAAGCCCAAGCCTCAGCTCCCAGCCCTGCCCGCCCCAGTGGGTGAGCAGACGAGCCTCTCGGGCTGGTGAGTGCTGGTCGGCACCGATCCTCTGTGAGGGAATCTCTCTGCTTTGCCCTCTGCACCTCTGCTGCTGCGCTCTCCTCTGTGGCTCTGAAGCTTCCCCTTCCCCCCTGCCAACCCCCCATCTCCGCCAGTGAAGAGGCTTCTAGTGTGTGGAAACCTTTCCTCCTTCACAGCTCCCTCCCAGAGGTGCAGTTACCATCCTTATTCTTTTGACATGACATGACATGACAACTAAATATAATATATCCTGGAAGAGATCCTGGAGCAGTAAAAGAAAATTAGGAGAGAACTAAGGATATCTAAATAAACTGTGGGCTTTAGTCAATGATAATATGTCAGTATTGGTTAAATGATGATAACAAATATAATATATTAATGTAAAATGTTGATATTAGGGGAAATTTTGTACAAGATGTATGAGAACTCTACACACTCTTCTCAGTTTTTCTGTAAATCTAAAACTGTTCCTACACAAATCTAAAAACTAAAGTATATTCAAAATACCATGGATTACTGCTGTTAAATATTTTCCCTATGCTCCATGTTGTAAGTTGTGTAACCACAACTTTAGCTTCACGTATTCAAGGCACAACTAGACTCATGTCCTAATGCTCCATTCACCAAGTGGGGTTAGCAGAATTCATTTAGTAGGTTCTGTCATGCAGTAAGAATCTTAACAGTGACACAATTAGTTGCTTCAAATGTCTATTCTTATTTTGTGAAGAGTATTTATACTGTGCTTGTCTATGAGCCATTTAGTTTGCAACTCTTGCTGTTGTACAGTTCTATGGATTTTGCCTCGGGCATAAGTCATGTATCTACCACTGAAGTATTAGAATAGTTTCACTACCCTAAAAATCCTCTGTACTTAACCCATTCATCATTTAACCCTTACTCCCAGCCCTGAACAATCATTGATCTTTTTACTGTCACTATAAGTTTGTCCTTTTCCAATATAGCATATATTGGGTTGGCCAAAATATTCATTCGGTTTTAAATAACAATAAAAAACACATTTTTCATTTTCACCAATAACTGTATTGAACAACGTATTCACTAACCAAACAAAATTTTTGGCCAACCCAATAGTTGTAACCATATAGTAAGTAGCCTTTTCAGATTGGTTTCTTTTACTTAGCAACATGATCTTAAGTTTTCTCCACATCTTCGTATGACTTGATGGCTCAGATCTTTTTTATTTCTGAATAATATTCCATAAGGTGGATGTATATAGTTTGTTTACCCACTCACCTATAGAGGACATCTTGATGGCTTCCAAGTTTTGGCAGTTATGGTTAAAGCTGCTATAAACTTATGTGTGCAGATTTTTGTGTAGACATAAGTTTTTAACTCATTTGTTTAAATATCAAGGAGTGTGATTACTGGATCATACGTTAAGAGTATGTTTACCTTTGTATACTGCTAAATTGTTTTCCAATGTGGTAAACATCATAAAAGTCAATCATCAAAAATTGATGCTGTTATGGATTCTAGCCATTCTAATAGACAAGTAGTGGTATCTCACTGCTATTTAATTTGCAATTCCCTAATGATAGATGATGTTGAGCTTAGTTTCATATGATTATTTGACACCTGTATAAGTTCTCTGCTGAAGCGTCTGTTTATATCTTTTGCCAACTTTTTGATGAGGTTGCTTATTTTCTTACTGTTGAGTTTTAAGAAATTTTTTGGTATATTTTGGATCCAAGTACTTTATTATATATATATACAAGTATATGTTTTGCAAATATTTTCCCAGTTTGTTCCTTGTCTTTTCATTCCTTTAACACTGTCTTTCAGAGATCATAGATTTTTAATTTTAATGAGGCGCAACTAATTAGTTTTTCTTTGATTATCATGCTTTTGCTGTTGTATCTAAAAACTCATTGCTGACCCAAGATCACCCAGATTTTCCCCTCTGTTATTTTCCAGAAGTTTTATAGTTTGTGTTTTATGTTTAGTCTATAATTAATTTTGAATTAATTTCTATGAAAGGCATAAGGCCAGTGTCTAGATTGAGTTTTTTGCATGTGGATGTCCAGGTGTTCTGGTACCACTAGTTGAAAAGACTCTGCTTTCACCATGTGATTGTCTTTGCTCCTTTCTCAAAAGTTGGCTGACTCTATTGATGTGGTTCTATTTCTGGGCTCTCTATTCTGTTCCATTGATCTGTCTATTCTTTCACTAATACCGCTCTCTCTTGATTACTATAGCTTTATAGCAAGCCTTGAAGTTGAGTGGTATCAGTTCTTTAATTTTGTTCTTCTTAAGTATTGTGCTGACTATTCTGGGACTTTGGATTTCCGTATAGGCTTTAGGATCAGTTTCTAGATATACATAAACTTGATGGGATGTTGGAATTGTGTTGATTTTATAGATAAATTTAACATCTTAACAACGAGTCTTTCTATTCATGAACATGAAATATTTCTCTATTTATTTATATCTTCTTTAGTTCCTTTCATTACAGATTTGTAGTTTTCCTTATATACATCTTATACATATTTTGTTAGAGTTATACATACATTTTTCATTTTTCTGCTGCTAATGTAAATGTGTCATATTTTTTATTTCAAATTTTCATTGCTCACAGCTATATATAGGAAAGTGACTGACTTGTTTAATTCCCTGTGTTTTGCACCTTTCAATAATTGATTTTTAGTTTCAAGAATTTTTGTGGACTCATTAGAACTTTCTACATAGACAGTCATGTGATCTGTGAACACAGACAGTTTTATCTTCCTTTCTAATGTCTATACCTTTTATTTATTTGTCTCATCTTATTGCATTAGCAAAGGCTTTCAGTGTCATGTTGAATAAGAGTAGGAGACGGGCATCCTTTCCTTGTTTCTGATCTCAGGGGAAAGCATCTATTTCTCACCTTTAAGGGTGATGTTAGTTTTGTTAGTTTTAGGGTTTTTTTTTCTGTAGATGCTGTTTATCAGGTTGAGAAATTTCCCCTCCGCTCTTAGTTTGCTGAGAGTTATTTTCATGAATGAGTGTTGACAGAATTAGTTTTTAAAAATGTCAAAAGACTGGAATAATGAGTACCAAAAGAGACTAAAATTAGATGAACAAAAATGTAATGAAAATACTAGAGAAAGAAGAACTCTTTATAATGAATTTGATCATCAGCAGACATTTTCTCCCAAGTGAGAATCTGCCAAATCTCTGTGTGGTAGGTCAATCAGATTTGCCCAGAAGGACAATCTCTATTAAGGGAAAAAACAATGTTAAAATCTTCAAATTTACTTGGGACTAGCTGAAGATATTGGAAATTAATCAGTCCATAAAACAGGCTGAATTTACCCCAGCACATTTTATGAATTCTATGGTGGCACATGAAGTGAGGTGTCGGCCAGAAAGATGGAGTGAAATCACCCACAGTGTCCCAGCGTTTACCATACACGTTTTCTCTGATCCAGGGGACAGTGGACTCAGGAAGTGCTGGCCACACAAGCGTAATCAGTCTCTCCCTTAAAGCATAAATCAGGTTGTGAAAATGTGTATGATGAGACCAGAGAGCTAAACTCAGAACCTGTAGGGAATGGAATGGGTTTTTCTATAATCTGTTAGCTCTGAGGAATCAGAAAGCCACTGTGCAATTAATCAAAAGACTGAGAAGAACCTACCCTTAGATGCTAACTCAGTAATCTCCCACAGGAGTAACATTTGCAGATAGGAAATCCTCCGTAGATTAAGTGCTAAAGACAAGAACCCAAAGATACTGAGAGTGAACAAAAGCAGGCAGGCCACGGTTGGCACTAGGATGAAGGGAATGTCTCTGAGTGAATTTCTAGTTTTTACGACTTTTAGCCTCAGGCAGGCTGCTGGCAGTGCTACTTGGATGGCTAAACCTTCAAAAGAAAATGTGAAGGCTTTCTGGCATGAAGAGGAGAACACGGTTTGAGACAATTACAGGGCTGAGCGATGAGAGAGAAATCCCAGAAATGTTGGATCCAAAGGAGCACCTCCAATCTGTGTATAATCACTGTCTCAATGTTTGGATCACCCTTGAGCCACACAGATGTGGGGCAGACCCTGAGCAGCTAAGGATTGGAGAACCGAGCTTAGGTCTGGCCTTCCTTATAAGACAGTTTCTTATTTGAGTCGAATCAAGGTAACGGCCTGCTAAAACGTACAAACGAAATCAACAAATGTTCAATATTTTGATGCTTCTGGCAGCCTGTCTTTTAACATTTTTGGCTTCAATTATGATGATTCTTTTTGGTTGTATTTTAAGTTTCACAGGCTCAATTATTGTGAAAAAAATATGTAACATTATTCTGAAATCAAGACATACACAAGAATAATTAAAGCATTTTATAATTTGCCACTATGTGTTAAGCTACAAAAATGCACACTCAAATGGATATTAACTACATTGATGTATTTATTTATATGTGTAGAAGTTTTGTCACTATAGTATATGTTTCTTCAGGCTATTTTGCTGCACCAGAGGCAATTTTGCATTCCATTTCTTTTGGGACTGCCAACTTTCATCAGGACAACACATGAAGCATATTAAAATACAATCTGATACATTGAGATGCATATAATATGCAACTTCACATACAGACACATTCACTTTTTGAAGTATTAAATGCAGCCTGTGCTACAAACCCATGAATTTTGATGATTTCTATTTCACACAATTCTTGACCGCCCCCAAAATTATCTATCTATCTATCTACCTATGCATCTTGTACAATGTTAAAACTTGAATTATAGGTATAGTCAGACAAGGAGAGAATACCCATCATAAGATCAATGAAGTGACGCGTACACTTAGAGTTTACACAGCTGGTGATTAGAGCAATTTTCTACAAAAGCATTTCTAGATCCATGTAGTTATTTTTTTTTTCTCCTACACTACCTGCATAATTCCAGAGCCTGTTCCTATAGATTACGTTTGCATGGTGAATGTATTTGGCCCTGTGTCACAATGCTGGGTGAGTCGGCACAGTGGAGGCCAGTTTCTTAAAATGGAGATGGTCAGCCACGTACTGCAAATCCCAGAAATAGATCCTACTAAACCAAAAGGGATAGATTTCCCACCTCAGTGTTTCCTCACTGTGACCCCAAAAGTACCCATGCTTAGTCCAATATCAGCCAGTATGAGAGAAAAGGCGATGATTAAGATAAAACATTAAGCCGTAGTAGTCTTTAGCATTTGCATTTAAAATAGCTCTTTGGCAAATTTTACAAAAACATATGACTTCTGTGCAAATATCCAGAGCTCTTTCTGAGCTTTAAAAGAAGCCTGTGAAAATGAAAGCCCCAAAGTTTGAGTTTCATTAGCTTCATTGCAAATTCATTGTTACATATCCTTTGTAAAGCACGGTCAGAAATTTGTGAATTACTAGTTGAAATCCATAATAAAGATACCAGCAGAATAAAAACAAACAATTTTGTACATATCTTCAAGTAGAGAACAGAGACGTAGCCGAGGGTCAAAACGTATATTTTTCTCATTGATCAATGGGAAACAGAACAAATTAGAATTCCTAAAAGTGCACCTGTGTGGAAATTATTAATCTGTGAATAGTAAAACTGCACATTTACAGTATTTTCAGGTCTATTTTATTTCAAACATTTTGAAAGAGAAGCAAATAGTTTGGAAACTTAAAATTGTTCCCAGAAAACCTCATTAATTAAAACCATCTTTATATTTTATAGTATTTTTTTGCACTGGCTGAGGGAAAAGGAATAAAATGACTTTGCCTGGTACCCAAGGGTTTCTCCTTAAGCATTCAAACTTCTATTCACCTAATGTCTTTTGTATTTTCTATACTTCAGCCAGATTTGTTTACTTTTTATGTGTGTACCATGTATTTGTCATCACCCATGTTCCTTCTTCTTTTTAGAGTATTTTCATTCTTTTTTTTGAATAATTCCTACCCTCAAGAACCAGCTCTTCAATAAATCTTTCTCTCCATCCTCAAGATTCATGTGATACAATGTATTCTTTTCTTTTTTTAATGACAAGGAATTTATGCCTTCCACAAGAAGCTCATCACTCTTACAAATTGCAAACTCATAAAGATAAAAGACTACATATTTTCACTTTTATATCCCCTATTTTACCTTGCCAGTGCCATGCAAAAATATCTAGGTAATTATTTGTTCCACAACAACCAAAATTATACTGTGTATATTAATAAAATTGACATTGTTATGAAAAAACCTAATGTGGACCTTCTGTACGTCATCTCTGCACCACCTGAGAGGACCACCTCTGTTCTACATTCCATGAAATCTTCTCTCTTCCTCCTATTTCTCTAATTAGATGCCCTAGTTTACATACTTGAAGATTATTTTGCTATAAGAAAAAAACTTATAACGAACAATATTTTCTGCACTGTGCACATTTATTTTCCTTTATTTTTATGTTTAGCCTCAATACACTGACCTAGTTTTATTTTTTAAACTCAGTACAAAATAACAACAAAAAGAACCCTTGTTTAAAGTAGCAATCTTGCAGAGTATAAATGGAATTCCCCCTTATCTCATAAATCATCAAGTACCACAAGAATGTGAGAGAATGAGATACAAAATCCGTCTTTAACAGAACAAGATGAAGGGAAGTTGCAAGCAGGCTGAAGAGAACTCCTAGATGATCAGATTTCAGAGATATCTGGCAGAAAGTTATCTAAAAGAGGCAGCACACGTGGGAAAAAAAATAACCATCCCTTGTTTAGAGGAACGAGACTATGGTCTGAGGGCTGATGTGGGCTTTCCTAGACAGATTTACCATGAAGGAGGAGCTGGAAAAGTTAGGATGAATAAGAAATCCCTTGGATAGGCCATCTTTGTAGGAAGCTGTCTGTTGATAAGTATGATGAAAGAATGAATTAGGAGTACTTCTATGTCTGAAGATACCTGAAGGCAGAGAGTGATAAAAGCAACACGAATTCACACATAGATCTTGTGTCATACACTGGGAACTAAAGAAAATTTCTCTTATTCTGGGAAACTCGTTTAATAAATTTTCTATCATGGAGTGATTTGATTAAAAAACTAAATGGCCTGCTTCAACTCTGTATCAGGCAGTTTTTTCCTTCTTTGTGTGTTTTTCAGCAGTTAGGGGCATGGCCACTCTGTATTCTTGTATATTATTAAGGTGTCCTGACATTTAAACACCATTGCTCCACTCCTATCAAGTGTTTTGGAGAAAATTTTAAAAATTAATTACTGTAAATGGTTAGTACTCTACCTTTGTAAATGAATTTTTAGCACTGTTTATCATCATCATTAGTTGTAGTAGTAGTAGTAATATTATATCAATAGAAGTCTAATTAATAATATAAGCACTAAATAAGTTTAGTCGATAAATATGTTTCTTTAAATTAGAAAGTCACATGCATTTAAAGTAAACCTCATATTTGAATGTGGCAGGAACTAGGAAAAATGCATGTCTTAGACTATGAGTTATAATAAAACAGTCATTAGGTGAATTGAAAAATTATGTAAACCACTTACTTTATTCACATGACCAAACCTAAAAATTTTAACTCATTATGCTTGATTTCAAACTGTTTTAGATTGCTAGTTGACTTTTGTTCACTACTTGCTGCATTTTAAAACAAAATGTAATAATTTATAGACTATTCTTTTGCATTTTTGTACTTCTGTTAGTAGAGGTGATTTAGAACTGACTATATTTAAGAAGTGAATGGTTTTAATGTTCAAAAGGGAATATTTTAAGTTTAGTTGACTCAATCGTTTAATTGTAACAATGTTCATTTTAGAGATATATCCCCGTTTGGAAAAATATCACTGAATAAGACATTACATTCAACGTACGTAATACCTACTATATCAGTAATGAAAGCATTTACTGAGCTTGGTAGGTAGCCCCTTCAGGACACAAAGCACAAGGCAATGCTTCCTTCATATTCTAATAAAAAGCAAACTTGATTTTGATCCTTTGTTTGGAATAGTGGAAGTGAAAATATGGCCTTTATATTCACAAAAGCCTATTGTGTGCTGGAGAAATAATACCACAGCAGAGCCAATTGCAAATGCAAAGTGAAAAGCAATATGAAGAAAAGCAAAATTCAGCTTTGCTTGAAATGTTTGAAATGCAGTCACTATGAGAACATATATTAACAAGTGTGCAATTGAGGACTGACAGATTAAATGAATAGTTCTTACACATAAAGGAAAACAAGTAAAGCACAGTAAAGGAGCATGTGCCCATTCAAACTATTAGGATGAAACACATACAGATTCAGTAGGTTAGTGTAGTGTGTGTGTATGTGTAGTAAAGTTTCCTAATCTAAAGCTCTGGAAATTTTAACCAGTACACAGGGGATGACATAAAGGAACTCAATTTAAAATAAAGGTTGCCTTCTAATAAGGCACTATAGAAAAATTGGCATAGAGTGAATGAGATTAGTAAATCTCTCTAGTAAATTAACTAAAACGAAATCATCACCTATAAACTGTTGACTAAAATGGATTTTGAATAGCCTTATTCTAATCATGGTACCTAGAGTGCAGTTCATTTTACAGGATGATTTTAGTAACTTAGTCAAATATATTTTATCTGTATGGGCTGTATATTTCCTCTCTGCCTCACCAAATCCACTTTCCACAGCTCTCTCCCATGTTCTGTGCTGAGAGAGACTGATTTTAGGGAATACATCAAAGGAACGCTTTGCTCTTGTCATCCAAATGAACTAACAAGAGGTACTAGCAAGAAGTCAGCAATGGGAGTGAAGTTATTCCTATAATGTTTCCTCTCAGTCCATCATCCCTGCAACTTTGCTGCAGATTGGCTAAGTTTTTGTTCGTTTTGAATGAAAGCTACAACTAATCTGCCCAGGTTCTGATAAATCATGCATAAGAGTGGATTCCCTTATTGCAAGCTTAAGCTCCTGTGCTAATCATTATTAGCTGTCTCTTCCTCACACCTGCACCATTTTAAAAGTTTTCTTCATTAAACTCAAATTTCAAGGTCAGTGTCACTTATTTCCTGATGAATACACTTTTAAAAATTTTAAAAAACGTTGTTAGTAAGAATGAAAAAAGTATTTATGGGGCCTAAAAATTTGAATTGCTGGGAAAAGATCATCTGTCAATATATGTCTCGTCCTTTTTGGGTGATGGAGTGTCTGGTCAATTGCTTAAGATGATCCACTCCTGTTCTCTTGGGGGATAGCCTTAGTAAGCGATCATTGCTGGAATTAGAAATGCCACTTAATAGTTTGCCAATGTCTATGTTTATCAAGTACAATTCATATTAATAAGAATTCCAATGTAGGTTTTTTATTACAGAGTATAAGTCATGAAGCAATAGTTAAAGGTTTTCAGGTTCTTTATAATTATATCATATGTATTATGCCCTGAGAGTTAGCTTAGTGTGACTTGATATCTTGATATTCCTGAGTCTGAGAAATTCTCAGTCCACAGTCCAGAGAGAAGTATGAGATTTAAACAGTTAATAATCAAAACTTATTAGTTATGTTTTGACTCAAGTTATGTCACACTACAAAAGACCGACTAGACAGATAAGTTCCCTTGGTGTCATGTCTTTGAACTTTAATCACACTTTAACATAATTTTTAAGCATTCAATATTTTCTACCTTTTATTTTTTCTGTAATATAGCAACCTAACTATCTATAGCAAAGGTAATTTACTGGTTTATACAAGCAAGTCACCTCCTGTAATTGTGCTGATTTAAAATAAATGAATAACTAAACTAAAAAAACTAAAAATAGAGTTACCATATAACTCTGCAATCCCATTCTTGGGCATATATCCAGAGAAAACTCTAATTCAAAAAGGTACACGTACCCCAATGTTCATAGCAGCACTATTTACAATAGCGAAGACATGAAAACAACCTAAATGTCCATGAACAGATGAAAGGATAAAGAAGATGTGGTACATATAAACAATGGACTATTACTCAGCCATAAAAAAGAATGAAATAATGTAATTTGCAGCAACGTGGATGGACCTAGAGATTATCATACTAAGTGAAATAAGTCAGAAAGAGAAAGTTTTATATATATATATATATATATAAAACTGAATCACTTTGCTATGAACCAAAAACTAACACAATATTATAAATTAAATATACTTCAATAAAAATGGTAAAATAAATGAATAGTATATTTCCAATAAAGAGTATAATTTCTGTTCTGTAACAAATATAAATTTTAGGAAGTATCCATTTACAAGTGTACATTATAAAGTTAAAAGAATACCCATTCAAAGCGGGTCAGTGTTCATTCCATGAATATTATACTTTTTCCTCAAAATCAATACATCAGTATCTATGAATAATGTGTGGTTGACCCTGCCCTGGACTGTGGGCATCTGTGTGGACTAGATAAGGAAGATGGCTAGCATGAGTTTATTTTTTCATTAATTTTATTAATACAATTAAGTACTTCCTATGTTCCATATATACATGCCTGAAATATGTTGAAAGCACAAAGATAAATAAGGCAGTTTGTTTTTACTCAAAGTGACAAAAATCTAAGCACCAACCATCACTGTAAAAGAAGGCAGAGCCTTAGGGGTATCATTTTATGCCTAGTGACAGTGTTCCTGCACATGTTATGTAAAAGTATAATCAATGTGTGGTGATATAACTATGTACCCTTGATGTGAGATCTCTTGGGAATTCCTTATACATAAGAAAATGCAGTTGTTTCTTTGAAGAAAGTAGTCCCTAACATCATAAATGTCCCGAACAACATAAAGTGTGTATTCCTGAGACAGGAACAGACTTTAAGCAGATAAGCATGCATCTAATGATGTAATTTAACGTTAAAACATCCTACAAATAAACAAGGGGTGCTTCAAAGCATATAAATTAGAATTAATGTCAGTGTAGGTGTCAGAGAAACGAGTCTGGAAAAGAGCAAAAAGCTAGGGTTGAAAAGATGAAAAAACAACAAATATGTGATGATGGAGGTAAAAATGAAACATGCTACATGCAATAAATATAAGATGTTTGATGTTAGGAGAAATAGAAGATAATTGCCGGGAAGCTCAGAGTTCTATCAAGCACTCAAAATAATGACCTCGTACCATGAAACTTTATCTTAATGGTTTCTAATTCCTTCTTTAATTTTCATTTTTAATTGACCCATAGCTTTTACTGAGATATAAAATTTTTAAAAATGTTAATTATTTCACAGAATTGTGAAATACCTAAGGAAAAAAATCATTTGTTCTCCCAACTGCTATGGTAATAAAAAAATTCCAATATCAAAAATTTTCAAGTACTTTAAAAGTCTCTCTTAGGCACTTGAGATTATTTGAAAATCCTTTCAAAGCAGGTGCAAAAACCTAAAGAGCCCTTATATTCATCACTCAGCAAGATTTTTATGTCTGTAACATTGAAAGAAAGCTGCAAATTTGATTTGAGTCTACTTTACAAAATCCTAGGAGAACTGAGTTACTACTCAGTGTCCTGCCTAACATAAGCTATTTTAATCTCAATTACATTGATTATCTCTTTTCTGACTTTGAGGAATTTCACTTAAAGTCATGTCCATGTGCATATTCTCAAAACTTTCCTTCCTTTTGTTGATAAATCAGGGAAATGATAGTTAATGAAAGCAGCATTTTTATATAGGGCAGAAGGAATAGTATCTAAAATGTGATACCAGAACTCTACATTGCTCTATGATAATATAGTAAAATTCTGTTTGAATAAAAATTACAACTGTTCTTAGCAATGGACTACAGGAAATTGTCATGAAAGTGACAATGCTCAAACATTACTGTTGTTTTTATATTTTTGCCATCAGATTATGCTAAAAAGATAGGAAACCAAGAAACACTGAGTCCAACTCTTCTATATGTCACCTGCAGTACCTATAAAGGTCTTTTCTTTCTCTTTCCGATATCTCAAGGTTGTCAATATTCCTGTTCAGCTAGAAAATGACAATCTTTACTAAATTAAGCTTGTGACTGCATTAATTATAGAGCAGATAACAGGCCAGTTTCCTGAAAAGATTTTGCAGGTATTATTTTCAAATGAGTAGGAAAATCCTATATTTTATTTATCATACCTAATTAATGAGATTTACAGCATAGTTTAGTTGTACATTTGACATATCCAATCATGTCCTTTTAGGAAAAGGATATATTCTTAATCCTAAGCAAATACCTACATGGCCATCCAAAGAAACAAAATCTAGATAATTTGGAAAATATTTAAATATTTTTCTTATCATTTTGAGATATTTTGTAGACAAAGTCAATTAGTATTCATCATTCTTACATAAATTTAATTAAATATTTTCCTGAAAATTTATTAGATTATAAACATCAATAATCATTTTAGTAAGATAATTTTATTTAATTCTAAGGGTTAGTTGGAAATAAATGTTTTAGTTCTGTTTGTATCATAATAATCAAATACATTGTGGGTTATAGATAAAGAAAATATAAATGGATTTTTTGCAGACACTATTAATAAAAATGTTATGGGTTTTTAGTCCATTTAGCCATAGGTAATTTATTCTTGTTTTGTCAATCTTGAATTATGCAGTCTGTTTTCATGAAATCTGCTTCTGGACTAAAAAATTCTGAGAACACTGTCTCCTAATACTGTCTGAAAGAAGCCAGCTCATGGTGATACCGTCTTAGACTTGGAAGCCTGTGTGAATGGTAGAGTGCTTAGGAGGAGATATACTTAATCTTAAAAAATACATGTTGAAGAATTGGTGGTAAAATATTGTGATGTTTCAACTTACTTTCAAGTGGCCCAGTAACGATAAAATATATCTACCATATTTAGATATATACAGTGATAAGGAGCCAATATATTAAAATATGTATTATAATAAAATATACATGGAACTAGGTAATTGGTATAGTAGTATTTATCCTATCAGTCCTCAATTTTTTCTACTTATGAAAATTTTCATAATAAAACACTGGGTAAATAATTAAAAGGTAATATAAAAATAAGTTGAATGTTTCATATAAATTGCCATTAGAGATACTTTTTATTTTTTGACTCCATTGAACAAAAATATATTTCATTTCAAATACTGGCACTCATGAAAAATCATTTTATCTATCATTGGTTGGTTAAGTTATTCTCATATGCCTTTGTTGTAGAGTTATTTTAGGTCTTAGAATAAATGTAATATATTACTTTAAATTACAGCATAAATTTATTTTTATTTATTTTTTAACTTTTTATTTTATATTGGAGTCTAGTTGATTAATGATGTTGTGTTAGTTTCAGGTGTACAGCGCAGTTATTCAGTTATACATATACCTGTAACTGTTCTTTTTCAAATCCTTTAAATCATGTAAATATTTACTTTTTATTTGCTTACCATAACCTCGTACACTACATATGGTGCATAGAGAAGCTGGAGAATGTTGACTTAGATTAAGAGAAGACAAAAAATTGGTGTAAACGTAAGCTCTGGGTAGTCAAACTGTTGTCTTTTTAAAGAACTGGACACAAAAATTCTACTAGGAATATAGAATTCTAATGTGTTATATTTTGCTTCCAGGGTTATATATCTTTCTCTTTGATGTTAAGAACTTATACCATTAAAATAATTTAAGATTTTCTTGTGTGGTTACAGGGCTAAAGGAAATAGTGGGCTCTTTATTTAAAGTTAAAAATGTGAGGATGATTAGGTTTAAATTCCCACTTTTAGGTGTAAATAATATACAAGTAATATAGGTTAGTGTATGCATATGTATATATTTAAAATTATATTTTAATTTAATATTATATTATAAATGTTATGTTTTCAAGATAAAAGGTAGAGTAAAATGCAAGAAAAAAACATTCAGGAATAAGTTTTGCTGAGAGAAAATGCTAAGGAGACAGGTATCCACACTTACGTTGTATTATACTAAGATATCCTGTGCTTGTATGTGCATTATGAAAAATCAGTTGTTGGGTTAGGTGATGACTTCTCTCTTTGCCAATAGGACATAGCTGGTGGCAGAAAGAATCAGTAGTTTAAGAAGAAAATATTAGAGAGATGACTTCATCTGCTAGCTGTAAAACAGTTGGTTCTTTCTATCAGGTGAGATATGAAAAGGTGTATTTTGGTGTTAGAAGTTGAGGGTTTGTAATACATCTATTTGTATGGAATGGTTTTATCTTACCTGAAATTCATTAAATGCCCAGATTTCTGAACCACACAAAGTGAGAGTTTCCATAGTATTGGACTCGAATTCCAAATGGAATTTCAATTGTTTCTATTTATAGCTTAACTTAAAAAAATGGAAAATATTGCTTTTCACTATATATTAAAGTTCAGATATTTGGTACATTTCCACTTCGGGTTCATTTGACACAAAATCTCATTACTAATATCTACTTCCCAATTACCCACTGGAGTATTAATTTGATTTATAAATTTATATTTAAAATATTTTATCTAATAACTGTCTTAAACTTCCCAATACCATGGAATTAAAATATATATTTTCTCTATGTGACATAGATAATTTTAGTAGAGTAATAATTTTATTATATAAAAGTATACAAAATAATAAGTTAAAACAATTTTTCTGCTCCTACACACACATTCACTAAAAATAAAATAGTAAAAACAGTTAAGAGTTTGGAGTTTATACTTCCAGATATTTTACATGTGTATGTGGCTGTGGGTATATTTATTTATATATAATATATAGGTAATGTTTAGTGTATTATACTTTAACCTATTATATTACATAACCTATTAAATAAAACAATATTATTCAATATTAATTTTTCACTTAGAAATATTTCTTGTGACTCCTTAAATGTCCATGGATGAAAATCTATTTTACTCTTTTTAAAAGCTTCATGGTACTACAAAGCATGGAGCAGGACATGCTTTCTCTTTGAGATTTGTTATAATATTTTGGATCACTGGTTATTCACCTGTGACTGAGCATTGCCACATAAGATTAAAGTCTGTGTTTGGTGTGCTGTTAACTGTTTTGTTAGTCCTATTTTAACTTAAAAATGTGAATGAAGAATGATAATTGGAAATGTCATAAAAATAATGTTTTCATGTGAAGTGAAGCCTCAGTGATGATCATGGTGTACAAATGAAGCTTCCGTAACAATTCAAATTTTTTTTAAAAGGCAGGAGAATTTAGACATCACATGTAACTTATAAATCCAAATATGACAAACTTGAAAAAAACACTAGTACTATTTCAATATTATAGATAAGCTTCTATTGGGAATTTGGTTTCAGGACACAATTTGTGACATTAAATCAATGAAACAATTATAATTTAATTGTTATATTAGTATTAATATATTAGTTATATTAGTATTAATTTGTAAATATGTTTTGATTTCATAGCTGTGTATATACCATAACAGTTCATATATAAAGTACTATTATATTTAATAGTTCAATAAAAATATTTGTAGGATAAGTAATTCACAATAATTTGACTATTTTCTTTAAAAGAGGACTTACCTTATTCAACTTTAAGAGATATTGACATAGAAAACAGTCTCAACAAAAATTACATGATATCTACTTACTGTGTACTGAACATTTTGTTTCCAAGAATATATGCAACTTTTATAGTTTAAAGTTAATTAATATCAAATGTGAAAATGAAGACATAGCTGGACTTTTCAATGAAATGAAAAATAAAAGAGTTAAATATAGGAAAAATTTTCCAATGTCACTGATGATCCACTTGAAATTATAGATTATAAAAATCATTAGGGCAATGACAGCATATTTTGTTCACCATGGTTTTGCCAATGTCTGGAATATTATGTTTGCTCAATAAATATCTGCTTAAAATAAATACATAAATGAATGCATATATAAGTAACTAATGGATTATTTCATATTGAATATAAATGTATTGTTTTGCTTGCATAAAAAGTACATTTTGATGAAGAGCAATTTGAGTGGATCCCTGAAGAATTGGTCTTGAAATTAAAACATTAAATTTCTTGAAAAAAATCTGTCTACATTTTATGATAGAGAAAATTCTTTAAAGCATTTAATTGTATACTTTTGAGCAAACATAAAGTAATCAGCTGCATGCACTTATAAAAAATTCAGGTGAAAGACAGGACTTCCAGAATGGCAGAGGGAGTCCCTCCAAAAATCTGTATCTCTATAAAAGCCATGACAAACTAACAAAAAGTGTCAAAATAAACTTCTCAGAACTCTGGATTTAACCAAAGTCTTGCAACAACCTAAGAAATGGTTATATATTAACAGCTAAATCTTTATAGAAACAACTAAATTTTTGATATTTTAACTTGAGCTATTCCCATCTTCTCTCCCCAGGTACATAGTAGCTTTCAAATGATAACCTCACAATCATGAAAGCTGTGAAAACTAGCAGCGTAGTAACCACTGGAGGGGGCAGGCCTTGTACGCAGCTAATCCAGAAGCCCCATCCCTGGAGAACTGCCACTATTTGACATTTATGGAAACACAGTGTAAAAATCCCATTCCCAGGCCTGATTGTCTGATTCTGCCTTGTTCAGTGGAAAAAGTTATCTCCCTCAGCCGTTGCTGAAAAACTTAGTGACAGTTATTTAACATCAGAGAAGACTAAGGCAATGATACCAATTAGGACAAGCAAGAAGAAAGTAAAACTTTATAAGGAAGATAAGAGAAATAAGATATCCATAGTAGTTTTGAAAAGTTCATTTTCCTAGGGATCTAAAAGGCCATGTGCTTGTGCAAGGCCGTGTGTATGCCAGAAAATCTCAAAGAAACACTGATGCTTCACTTGTGGCTGACCTTGAAGCTCTATGCAAACAGAAATTAAAGACTAAAGCAGAGCTGCAAACTGCCTACATGATCTCAAATCAGAAATACTACATCTTGACAAAGTTTGGAAGACTAATTGATTCCAGGCATTTAAGTGAATCTCTGTCCAGTCACTACGTAACCACTAAGTAAAATGAGCAGAGACTTCAAGTAGCCATAAATGTCAGGGAATACAGATGTTATGGAATCAGTTCAGGAAGGTCACTGGACAGACAGTAACAACAACAACAAAATCAGCACCACCAACAAAACATAAGGAAGCAGGAGAGTCTGATATCCACGCTTGCCAATTACATTATCTAAGACATCTAGTTTTCAACAAAAATTTTTTTTCAATAAATGCTAAAAATCATTAAATTATGTTCCATATCAAGTAAACAAAGCACTCAATAGAAACTCCCTAAGGAAGAATAGATGTTGGACTTTCTAGACAAAGATTATGTTAACTATTATAAATATATTCAAAGAATGAAAGAGAATCTTATCTAAAGGATTAAAGGAAAGCATAAATTGATATCTCACTAAATACAGAATATCAGTAAAGAGAGAAAAATTCCGGAAAAGAACCAGAAAGAAATTCTGGGGTTGAGAAGTACATTGCTAGAAGTCCCTACAAAATTCATGGAAACTTGTTCCTACAATGTGATGGTATTAGGACGTGGGGCCTTTGAGAAGTGATTATGTCATGAGAATGGAGCCCTCATGAACAGGATTAGTGCCTGTATAAAAGAGGGCCCAGAGAGCTCCTTCATTCCTTCCACCGGGTGAAGACATGAGATGATGGCTATCCGTCTATGAACCAGGTAGCATGTCCTCACCAGAAGTCAAATCTACTATTGCTTTGATCTTGGACTTCTAAGCCTCCAGAACAGTGAGAAATAAATGTTTCTTGTTTATAAGCCATACAGTCTATCATAAATTTGGTATAGTAGCCCAAATAGACTAAGACATTTAGTAACTGAAATTTACAATAATCACAAGAGGAGTTCAAATCTCCAACACAGGAGACTTAAGAAAGAATAAACTTACTTGAAAATAGGTCAATGGAGATGATCAAATTCTTAGGATGAGAGAGAAAAAAGAATGAAGAAGAAGTGGAGACAGTCTCAGATGTCTGGGGTACATCACAACATGTACCAAAGTGCAGATGATAAGAATGACAGAAGGACAGTAGAGAGAATAAGAGAGAAACTATATTTTACAAAAGAATAGTCAAAAACCTTCCATATTGAATGAAAAGCATGATTTATACATCCAAGAAATTAGAAACCTCTAGTAGTATGAATTTAAAGATATCCACACCTAAACATATTATAGTCAAGCTCTCAAGAGCCAAAAAACAGAGACTCTTAAAAGCAGCATGAGATGAGAGACTCCTCACTTACAAAGGATCCTCAGTAAGAATAACAGCAGACTTCTCATAAGAACCATGAAACTCAGAAAGAAGTAGGATGACACATTCAATTTGCTGAAAGAGAAAGATCATCACCAAATCATTCTATACCCAGCAAGCAATCCTTCAAAAATAAAGATAAAAGCAAGATAAATTTAAAAAATTAATGAAGAATATATTTCCAGGAGAGTTGCGCTATAAGAAATTCTGAAAGGAGTCTTTCAGGCTCATATGAAACTACAGTTGAAAGTAAGTTCAATCTATTAAAAAAAATAAAGATCATTGATAAAGTAATTATAGGCATAACTCGGAGATATTGTGGGTTCAGTCCAAACCACCTCAATGAAGCAAATATTGCAATAAAGTGAGTCACATGAACTTTATTGTTTCCCAGTGCATATAAAAGTTATGTTTACACTTTAATATACTCTATTATGTGTGCAATAACACCATGTCTAAAAAATAATGTACATACCTTGACTAGAAAATACTTTACTGCTAAAAGTTGCTAACTATCATCTGAGCTTTCATTGAGTCATAATCTTTTTGCAATTGTAATGTCAAGGATCACAGATCACCATAAAAATATTATGAATAAATTTGCAATATTGTGAGAGTTACCAAAATGTGACACAGAGGCATGAAGTGAGCAAATGCTGTGGAAAAAATGGCACCAATAGACTTGCTCAATGCAGAGTTAACACACACCTTCAATTTGTAAAAAACACAGTATCTGCAAAGTTCAATAAAGTGTAGTACAATAAAACAATGTGTGCTGTAGATAAACAGGAAAAACAGTATGCATGTGTTTTGATTTTAAACTTTTCTTCTACTCTCTGGCCCAAAAGACAACTGCAGAAAGCAATTACTATAAAGCTATGTAGATGGTTTATAAAGTGTATAAAGATGTAATTTGTATAATAAAGGTAACACAAAGAAGGCAAGTAGGGAATGAATCTATTTTGGAGAAAACATTTTATATGTTATGGAAATTAAGTTGGTATTAGTCTGAACTATATAGGTTTATGTAAAGATGTAATTATAATCCCAAGGCAACCACTAAGAGTATATCTCTAAATATATAGTAAAAGAAAAGACAAGGAAATTAAAATGGAGGATGAGAAAATGTTTATTTAGCACGAAAGAAGGCAGGAATGTAGGAATAGAGGAGCATATAAAACCCAAGACATATATCAAACAAAGAGAACAATATCATATACAATCTTTATCAGTAATTTCATTAACCTTAAACTGATTAAACATTCCAATAAAAAGTCACATATTGGCAGAGGAAGAAAAAATGTTATCCAAATATGTATTATGTCCAGGGAAATACCTTAGATTAAAAGTCACAAATAGATTGAAGTTTAAAGGAAAGGAAAAGATATACCATGCAAATAATAAACAAAGGTGAGCAGGAGTGTATCTATTCATATAAGGCAGAATAGAATTTAAGAAAAAATATTACTAGGATCAAAGAAGAACATTTAAATGATAAATCATTTTAAATGATAAAGGGGTCAAACATCAGGAAAATACAGCAAGTATAAACAGATATGCACTTAATAACAAAGTTCTAAGATGCATAAAGCAAAAACTGAGTGAATTGAAGGAAAGGATAGAAGATTTAACAGTAACAGTTGGAGAATATGGAAAATAAAAAAAAAAAAACTAAATAACTAATGGGTCAGTGAACAAATCACAAGGAAAATTCAGAAATACTTTTACAAGGAAGAAAATAAAAACACACCTCAAAATTATGGAATGAAGCCAAAGTGTCCCTTAATGTAGAATTTATAGCTGTCAACATCTATATTAAAAAGGAAGATAAAGATAAAAAATACTCCTCCCCCCTTTCACCTAAACAAAATATAAAATACAGAGTAAACTAAACTCAAAGCTAGCAGAAGAAAGGTAGCAAAACCAATTAAAGCAGAAATAAATGAAATGGGAAATAGAAAAAACAATAGTGAACATCAATAAAACCAAAAGTTAGATCTTTGAAAAGATTAACAAAATTGACAAAATTTTAGCTTGACTAACCAAGGAAAAAGAAAGATTTAAATTACTAACATTGGGAATGAAAGAAGGTACAACTGTAATGACTTTACAAAAAAAAAAAATAATAAATATATATATATGGAAATACTATGAACAGCTACATGCTTTATATATATATATATATATATACACACACATATATATATAAAACATCAAAATGATATGTAAAAATTCCTAGAAAGACACAAAATACCATAACTATGTCTAGAAGAAATAGAAAATCTGAATAAACCTACTAGATGTAAAAGAGTTAATAAATAATTTTGAAAATTCCCATAAAGAAAAGTCTAAGTCTGATGGCTTCAATGGTAATCTCTACCAGACATTCAAAGAATATTTAATACAGATCCTTTATATATATTCTTCCAAAAATATAAAAAAATAAGTTAATTTCATGGCTTACATGGTAACATTTATTTTGGTGTTATCCTGATACCAAAATAAAACAAAAGTATCAAATGAAAAGGAAACTACAGAACAATATTCTTTAAGAATATAGACAGCAATCCTCAACCAAATCCAGTAACATATCAAAAAGATCATACAGCTTGATCAAGTGGGATTTATCATAAAATTCAAAGGTCCATTTATCCTAAAATCAAGTATCATATTATGGAATAAAGGACAAAATCCACATGATTATCTATATAGATGTAGAAAAAAATTTTTTTGACAAAATACACCTTTTACTGTTAAACACTCAAAAAACTAAGAATAGAAAGGGACCTCCTTTACCAAATAAAGATCATGTATAGATAAGCCACAGCTAACATCAAATTTAATGGTTAAAGGCTGAATGTTTTTTCTGTGAATAGAGAGCAAGACAAATACCTACACTCTCACCTCTTCCATTTAACATTGTATTGGGAATTCTATACAGGGAAATGAGGCAGGAAAATGTTTGAAAAGACATCCAGATTCGGAAGAAAGGAGTAAAACTATAATTATCTATAATGTGATGCATACAGTCTTGCATACAGAAAATCCTAAAGAAACCATGAAAATACCATTAAGACTAAGTAAATTTACAGAATATAAGTTCAATAAACAAAAATCATTTGTATTTTTATATAGTAGCAATGAAAAAAACAAGAAAAAATCCCATTTAAAATAGCATCAAAACTAATATAGTACTTGGGAATAAGTTTAGCAAAAGAAGTGAAAATCTTATATATTGAAAACTACAAAACATGCTTGATTGAAATATCTAAATTTCTAATTAAAAAATAATTTAAAAAATATCAACATAATGGAAAGCTACCATGTGTTTATGAATAAGAAGAGTAAGTATTGTTATTATGGAAAATTTTCCTCAATTGATCTACAAATTCAATGAAATTCTTCTTAAATAATAGTAATAACAATAATAGTAATAAAAAGTTTAGGATGAAATCATCTTCTGGCAGATTTTGATGCCCGTTCCTTACCCTGTTTGATAGGTGAATTTCAAGATCCCCTATTTGCCAATACCAAAATATTACTATATCTTTACAGATGATATTTACCAGAGTTTCAGTCCTCAAAATTGAACTGAATTTCCTCACGCTGATTTTGCTGGTGTAGTCTTGATTCAAAAGCAAAGAAGGTAAGATATTCAAAATCATCATAAAACCATTCATCTACATGCGGCAAATGTAGTTTACCTCTGTGATGAAAACAATGTAAAATCACTGCTTGAAAAGTCCCTTTATAATCTGCTTTAAAGAGTCACTCAAAAAGTAATGATCCATGATAAAAGCAACAAATCCTTTTTAAAATCAGTTGATGCTAAAGACAGCTTTTCATAGCTTGTGGCAAATTTACAAACCACATCTATCATTTTAAAAATCTTAACAAAAAAGAAATAAAAATGATAGGTTGTTTCATTTCTCTTTAACAAAGAGGTTCATGTAACAATCTTCCAATTGGTAAAATTTACTCATGAATGTATCATATACTGAAATCTAAAGACATTTCTTATGAGATTATTTTTTTTTTCTCTTTTTTTTTGTTCAATAATGAGAAGAACAATTCAGTATAAGAACACCTGGAGCTTCTACTGATCTGAGGTTGAAAGGAAAATTGTCTGTTTCTTTAATTAGCTCTAATAGCTTCTAATAGAGGTAAGTTGTGTAAACAGAGGTGTTAGAAGGGGGTGTTAAAAGCAATTTACATCAGTGTCAAACACAGACTATGCCTAAAGGCTTTGCTTTCTAATAACTCAGACTAAGTTAGGAAGATCTAGTAAAATTAAACTTGTATATAAAACCAGATTCAGATTAAAGAAAATTTTATTTTTTTACATCAAAGAACAGGCAAGTTTCACACCTGAGAGTGGTTGCTTTCAAAAATATATTTAGGTAAGTTTTATTTTAATAACCACAGTATTAAATACTTTATTTCATTAATACATAAAACAGTAAGCCCATTACATATAACAGTATATTATTGGATTATAGATGCAAGAACATCCATTCAGCCTGGAGACACAGCTTGATACACACACAGTGGTTTGTTCTTGATTCTGATGTTCTTTGATTATGAACTCCTATTAAGTTGGTCTTGGAAGTGGAAATTTGAACCCTAATTTTCAAATGCTTTCTTTTAAATGGAATTTGCATTTGCTTCTCCTGGAAGTCAAAGTTCACTTCTAAACCAGGACCACATTGCCCCTGGCTTAATGAAGGTTTTAGATTCGGCACCCCTGCTTATCCACTGGCCAAATGCTTAGTCTTACTGTGGAAATACTGATAAAATTATGTTTTTTAGCAGGCTGTCTTCCTTTGCAGTGCAAATAACCATTGAGAGCATCTGTCTTAAAACATCATTTTGTCACTATTTCTAAGTATTTTATAAAGATCATATACTGGTTTTAAATAAATAGAGAACAGAGAAACATAGCAAATGAAACTGTAATTCTATTAATCCAATATACAACTAAAGAGGGATGTTGGCTGTTCTAATATGACATCACGATACTGTCACTGCTGGCTTACTAACACCTGTGAGATTAATTGCTTGAATTTATTTCTGTAAGTCTCAGTTTCAGAACTCTGTAATGGGGAAATAATAATACACAATTAAGATTATTCCATCTATGTTCTTAGTTGTTACACTGAGTAAATATTCAATATACAGCAGCTATTATTTATCTCTGTTGTGATTACTTGCTACATAATGCAGAGACAGGAGATGGTTCTGAGAGGACAAGGAAAATACAAGAGTAAGAAAGGTAATTAGTAAAAAATGCAGTTGTATATTGAGTGAGATATAAGGAGAACAGGAAACAAAGATAGATTAAAAGAATGGTAAATAGGCATAGAGACTCTTGGAATAAGATAAAGAAATAAAGAGTTATTTAGGTTTAGATAAATTAGGCAGATAAAAACAAGGAAAATAGAATTCTGGAGAAACAATCTCAGAGAAAATAAGAAGTCAGTGACAGACTATGTAGATACAGAATTGATTTACATTCATAAAGATTAATATTTAAGTAACTGAATTTTAAAAAATTGAATATCCCTGATTATACAATTACTTTAATGCAGATTATTTCCATTGTATTTCCATTTATTGTGAGTAATCACAGCCATAAGTCTAGTAATCATCTGTCCCCATACAAAGTTATTAAAATATCATTGACCATATTCCTTATGCTGTATATTATATCCCTGTGGCTTAGTTATTTTGTAACTGGAGGTTTATATTTCTTAATTCCCTTCACCTATTCCATCCCAGCCCAACTCCCTCCACCCTGGAAACCACCTTTTTGTTCTCTGTGTCTATTAATCTGTTTTCATTTTGTTTCATTTGTTTTGCTTTTTAGATTCCAAATATAAGTGAGATCATACAGTATTTATCTGTCTCTGACTTATTTCACTTAGCATAATACCCTCTAGACCCATCCATGTTGTCACAGATGGTAAGATTTAATTTTTTATGGCTGATATTTCATTATATGTGTATAAAATATATGCACATCTTCTTTATCCATTCATCTATGGGTGTACAGTTAAGTCGCTTCCATATCTTGGCTACCATATCTTGGTAAAAAAATGTTACAATGATGGTTGGTTAGCATATAACTTTTTGAATTAGTGTTTTTGTTTTCTTCTGGTAAATACCCAGAAATGAAATTGCTGGATCATGCAGCAGTTCTATTTTAATTTTTTATGGAACCTCCATGCTGTTTTCCATAGTGGCTGCACCAATTAACAATTCCACAAACAAGGGAGCGTCCCCTTTTCTGCACAATCTCATCAACATTTGTAATTGTTGTCTTTTTGATGATAGCCATTCTCACAAGTGTAAGGTGATATCTCATTGTGGTTTTGATTTGCATTTCTCTGATGGTTAGCGATGCTAGACATCTTTTTATGTGCCTGTTGGCCATTGGTATGTCTTCCTTGGAAAAATGTCTATTCAAACCCTCTGCCCATTTTTTAATAGGGTTGTTTGGGTTTTTTTTGTTGTTGAGTTGTATGAGTTATTTGTATATTTTGGATATTAACCTTTATTGAAGATATTATTTGTAAATATCTTCTCCCAGTTAGTAGGTTGCCTTATTGTTTTATTGATGGCTTCCTTCATGTTCAAAATCCTTTTAGTCCCTTTTATGGTTTCAGACCATACATTTAAGTTTTTAATCCATTTTTAGTTTATTTTTGTAAATGGTGTGAGAAAGTTGAGTTTGATTCTTGTGCATGTAGCTGTCCAGTATTCCCAACACCATTAATTGAAGAGGTTATTATTTCCCCATTGTATACTTTGCCTCCATTATCATAGGTTAATTAGCCATATACTTGTGGGTCTATTTATGGGCTCTCCATTAATCTATATGTCTGTTTTTGTGCCAGTACCATACTGTTTTGATTATTGTAGCGTTGTAATATAGCCTGAAACCAGGGAGTGTGGTACTTCCAACTTTGTTCTTATTTCTCAAGGTTGTTTTGGCTATTCGAGGTCATTAGTGGTTCCTAACAAATTTTAGAATGGTTTATTTTAGTTCTGTGAAAAATGACATGGGTATTTTGATAGGGATTGCATTAAATCTGTGGATTGCCTTGGGTAATATGTACATTTTAACAATATTTTTCCAATCCATGAGCATCATACATATTTCCATTTTTTTGTGTCATCTTCAATTTTTTTCATCAGTCATATAGCTATTAGTGTACATTTTTTTACCTCTTTAGTTAGATTTATTCCTAGGTATTATATTTTATTTTTTGATGCAATTGTAAAGTAGGTTGTTTTCTTATTTTTCTCTGATAGTTTGTTGTTAGTGTATAGAAATGGATCAGATTTCTGTATATTAACTTTGTATCCTGCAACTTTACTAAATTCACTGAAACCTGTTACTAATTCTAACAGGATTTTTTTTGTGTTTTTTGTTGTTGTTGTTGTTGTTTTTGTGGTGCATTTAGGATTTTCTCTGAATAGTATCATGTTATCTGCAAAAGGTGACAGTTTTATTTCTTCCTTTTCAATTTGGATTCCTTTATTTCTTTTTCTTGTCTGATTGCTGTGTCTAGGACCTCTAATACTGTACTGAATAAAAGTGCTGATAGTGGGCTTCTTGTCTTGCTCCTGATCTTAGAAGAAATGCTTTTAGCTTTTCACTATTGAGTATAATATTATCTGTGGGTTTATCATAAATGGCCTTTATTATTTTGAGGTATGTTTCCTTCATACTCACTTTGTTGAGAATTCTTATCATAAATCCATGTTGAATTTTGTCAAAAGCTTTTCCCACAGGTATTGAGATTATCAAATTCTTCAGTTTGATTATGTGGTGTACCACGTTGATTGATTTGTGGATATTGAATCATCCTGGGATTCCTGGGATAAATCTCACTTGATCATGGTATCTGATCATTTTGATGTATTGTTGAATCCCAATTGCTAATATTTTGTTGAAGATTTTTTCATCTATGTTTTCCATCAATGTCATCAAGGATATTGACCTATAATTTTCTTTTTTATTGATACCTTTGTCTGATTTTGGTATCAGGATGATGCTGGCCTCATAGAATAAGTTTGGAAGTGTCCCTTCCTCTTCAAATTTTTGGAATAGTTTAAGAATAGGTGTTAAGTCTTCTCTAAATGTTTGCTGGAATTCTCCTGTGAAGATTTGTGGTCCTGGACGTTTTTGTTGGGAGCTTTTTGATTACTGGTTCAATTTCATTACTAGTAATCATTCTGTTCAGATTTTCTATTTCTTCCTGATTCAATCTTGGGAGACTGTACATTTCTAGGAGTTTATCCATTTCTTCTAGGTTGTTCAATTTTTTGTGGTATAATTTTTATAATAATAGCTTATATATTTGTATTGCTGTGGTATTGGTTATAAGATTTCCCTTTTCATTTCTGATATTATTTGTTTGGATCCCCTCTCTTTTTATCTGGATGAATCTAGCTAAAGGTTTATCAATTTAGTTTATCTTTTCAAATAACCATATCTTAGTTTAACTTATCTCTTCTATATTTTAAGCTCCATTTCATTAATTCCCATTCTTTTCTTTATTATTTCCTTTCCTCTACTAACTTTGGGTTTTGTTTGTTCTTCTTTGAAATAAATATTTTTAAGGCAAAATGATATTTATCAGTATATTTAAAGATTACATTTTCTTTTAAAGCATATATTAATTTACTTAGCTAACAAAATAACTTGGACTATTTCAATAAATAGCACATGTTGTAATGTCATTCTTCAGCTTATGTATCTTTGCAATTAAAAATTAAGCCACTTTGATTTGTAATATATAACAGGAATAATTATGACCTCCCAACAAATACTTGTATCTTGTGAAAAATAGTAGCTTCCCCAACAACACTGCTTCACTATCATGCGTCTATGATAAATCGGTTCTTTTCTTGTTTCAGAAGGAAATGCGTATACTACAGTGACCTCAGAGGGAGATAAGCACAACTGCAGTTCATATACCTGATTCCTCTGTGTGCCTACAGATAAACTTCTGCCAAGGTGAAGTAGGAAGGAAATAGAAAAGGAAGAAAAAAGCAGGAGAGACCAATTTTTCTTATCAATTCCATTAACAAAATATAAAGATCAGAATCTGAAGTCAGTAGACAGTAAATCACTTGTTAGCTAACTTCAGGCTCACAGAAGCTCTATGAAAGATTAACATACAAGAATTCCTTTTACTGCACATACACAGATTAGAGATAAAGTAAAGATTTCTTCCAACACCTTGCTGAAAAATTAATGAGCATCCAGATAATAAGCCCATTTTCCCCCCAAAACCAAATCAGGAAGTTATTTTCTCTCACATTAGGAATACAAATTCAAAGTGGAATCAAATATTTAAACTACAGCTATATGATTCCAATTCTGTAAGTATTCCAATAATTTTATTATTATGAGAAAGAAACAACAACAAGAAACCCTAGGAATATCTCCTTCATATAATGTTTTGAAAGCACTGTTGAATAATTGACTTCAATTCTAACTAAGGGTTAACATTTTTGGCCCTTACATTGAAATATTATGCTTAGCTGTGGACTAAGAAATATTAGAGGCAGTATAAATAGTATTTTATAATACTTTCTTTATGATGTTTTATCTCTTTATTTGCTTTTTAAACTTTTTTCTAATCTCTCTTTTTAATCCATTCCCCTTTCTAAGAATTGTATAGTGAGAAATAATCATTATACACAAAATCACCTAGAATATTCATCTCTTTTTTTAGAGATCGTGGTGGGTTTGGGGCCCCTGTTGGTCAGCAAGTCTAGCAGTCAGAAGGAAGGTCTGAAGATATAATGTAGAGGCTGGAACCCATGGGTGTATGGTAATCTTCAGTAGCGGCTCCTGCTTCACTCCTGTTTTCCAAATCTCATGCACATTTCTCTTTTGGCCAACTCTCACCTAGAGCCTTACAAGGAAGGAGCTTCTGGAAAACACACTTCCAGCTTAACCAAATCAACAGAATGCAAATTATGACTAATGTTCTGGCCCCTTAGAATATCAAGTTGTCTAAAACCCAGCGTTTAGAGCAGGAAATCAAAGAGAGTATACAACCTTGAGAAATGTGTACATAATGACACATATTTCAGTAGAGGAGTTATACAACATCTTAACTTGACTGAGTAAAACCCATTTTGACCAAAATCTTGGTGTTTATGTAAGCACGGCTTTTGATTGTGACTAAGAAAGGGTGGCACATAAAAACTGACTCCAATATAGAACAGTGTGTAACACAAGAGCAAATTACAAATGATTAAAGGGGAGAAGTTTTCCTAACTAGACAGAGAGAAGCTCTTGCATCTAGCAGTGAAACGTAAAGGATGAGTGAACAAATACAAGGAGACTGAAATAGATGAAAGATACGATCATTAGCAATAGCAACAGGAACTAAAGAAAAGTAGCAGCCATTACAGTTTAAAGAAATTATTGCATAGGGAATCCAGGAGGCCCTGGGACCAATAAACTTAAATATCACTGCCTCAAGAGAAAATTTCTAGCTTGGGAGGACAATACAAATTCCAAGGACAGAATAACAAAACAGAAAATCGGGACAGAGCAGGACATTGCCTTTAAATACCTTTTGCTAAAATACTTGAACAGTTCTTGATAAAGAGAAATGAGCAACTCGGCAAGAGGAGGGCTATTAATATATCATAAAATAAATATGCATATTAATTAATATACATATTAATCTTTTGGTTAAATTATGATCATTTCATTATAGCAGTATTGCAGGTTACTTCAGAATTTGCATTTAATTGCTAAGCACAATTTAAGTCATCCATTTGTTGTTAAAATAGAAATCCTTTCATCCAAGTGGAATCAACTATTTGGAAATAATCTTGGCATCCTTATTGGTGACTGCTAAAAAACTGGCACATTTGCAGTTTACTGAGCTGACTCTTAAACATGAACTGGCCATAACAGGTGTTTCTCCTAGAAAAGTCTAATTTGTGGTGCTGCATAGCATCAGTTGGAATTTGTCATACATTTTCAACTATTCAAACCCTGCCCCCCCCCCCTTTATCACAGTGGTTGGAAGGCTAAAACTACATTTGTCAATCTCCCTTGAAGCTAGCATTCACTGTTTATTTAAATTTTATAACTAAAGAACACTCTCATGGGATTTGAAAGTTTAGCTTAGGCCATTTTCTTGCATGATTGATGCCTGGCAAGGAAGACCTGACATGTATGAATATTTGTAGCTGGTTTCATATTTTTGTATTTAGCTATAAGTTTCATGGATGTGAAGTAAAGGTATAAATCTTCAGGATTTATACCTGAATATTCCTTACATTCTGTGTATCCAACCCTTTAACCAATATTGTAACCACAAAATTCCCTGTATTAAATTCTTCCTGGTGGAAATACCTGAAGTGGATTCTTACACTGTTTTTTACATTACACTCTGACAGGTATCAAGGTGCCTCTTAGAATCATTACTTGATCACATCTATACTGGAATCTAATAAAACACCACAGGAGAAAGTGAATTAGAAATTTTTAATATAACCACTTGATTGGGAAAAGAAAACATGTCTTGTTGGATTGTGAGATTGTGACTATACAGTAATACATTGTAAAAAACAAAGGGACCCGAGATCATTGACACCAGGGTTTGCCTTAAACCTTTGTATGATCTTGCCTTAATTGCTCTAAATCATCTGCACTTAAGAAATAAGATGAGGTGTGTGCAAACATATTGGGGCCATCCTATCAGCAACTGAGTTACTTGTAATTATGTTTGAAGTTATATAAAGGTAATGTGATAGTACTTCTCACCCTAAAAATGTACAGCTATTTTGATTCTGAAATTTTTTTAAAAAAGAAAACAAATAAGGAAAAAGTAGTTAAAATAAATCAGTTATTTGTGAAAAACTGATCTATCATCTGTATTTTTCTTATCCCTGTAATGTTTTATTTATGCTTACTATTAATGACTCACTCATTTTATATTGTGGGTAGTCTTATTTAAAGCAGAATATGGTATCCAAATTTGCCTTACTCCCTGGCTTTGTTCAGTTTAAATTAACCCTAACTCTATTCAATATTCTGTAATAACCTAAATGGGAAAAGAATCTGAAAAAGAATGAATATGTGTACATGTATAACTGAATCTTAAGCTGTACACCTGAAACTAATACAACATTGTAACTCAACTCTACTTCAATAAAATAAAATTTAAAAATGTCAAAAAACTCTTTATTAACTAAAGGTTCACTCTGACCATATCCTGAGCAAGGTAGTCAATACGTTGACAATGTCATACACAGCAGCTGACAGGCTCTGAAATTTGTCTTGCTGACGATCTGGTTACACATAAATGCAGTGCCGTTTCCTCCTCTCTTTCATCACTGCCCCTTCGACATACATGTGGCCAACATCAGCATGACTGGGTTTCATCCAGCCTTGATATCCTTGCTCAGCACTTATATGCTTAAATTCTGCCACTACACCAAGCAGAAGAGAGCTGGCTGGAGCCCTGACACACAATCCTTATTTTCCAGTCTCCCCGCAAATTTCATTTGTTTGGAAGCTGCACTGTTCTAAGCAGGCAGATCCACCAGCTCCTCTCTAATTCCAAGCTTTGCTTGCTGCATTCTCCCTGTACCATATTTCGCCCATCTTAATGGGCCTCTTTAGTTCTCCAGGACTGCCTGAACCAAGCCAGAGTAAAGCATGACCTCTTAGAAACAGCACAGCTCTGAAGTGCCATATTGTTCTGCCAGAAAGGGCCTCCTTAGTCAAGTTACCTTCATCTGTCTTTTTGCTACTAAATCCCATCTACTTCAGTGTCTCTTTATCCCTTTCTGTTAACATTGCAGTCTGAAAGCCAAGCTTTTCTTTGCTGGACATGATGAAAGCATTTTATTTTCCTTTTCTGTCACACTCCACAGATCTCATAAATCTTACACTCTTTGAGAGCAAGATAAGTGACTTTCAAGCATATTAAAATTTATTTAGGCAGTTTTTTAGTATGTGTAGCTTTTTATTCTGAATTTTATATGAAGTTAAATAATTATCAACAGAAAATATATGACTATTTCACATGCTAGGATTAAAAGAAATATGGATTGAAAGGACTTCCAAGCTGTTCTGTGACACACAAACTCTTTATATTTGTCGATTTCTCAACAAATCTTCCTGCCCTGCTATTTCAATGAAAACAGCCTCTCCAGAAGTTTTCCATAGATCAAAAACATGGGATAAAGAAGTGCTAGGTGTTTTCTTGTCTGTAACACCTACTTGCTTCACATATTTTTCTTCTGAAAGGAAAAATTCCCTTATTATATAGTAACTGCTATCAATCATAATGAGTACTATTTGTGTTTACGATATATTTTACATACTAGGAATTAGTCTTGCTGACACATCTATAGTGAGTAAAAAATTTAAAGCAGGAAAATATTTATTTAAGAAAAAAATGCAAAATCAATGAATGCTTATTAGTTGTATATGAATATCCATTACAACATAAATATTTATATAATTTAAAAATAATCCTGTGTAAACTCTACTTTCTTGGTATTCTTTTTGTATTTTTCAAAAGTCAGTAAATTAGAAAAATAATTTATATGGTTGTATACAACCCTGAAATTCTGTAGTTCTATGAGTCCATGATAAGCCCAGATCTCATACACTTAATTCAGTAAGTATGCCTCAAAAGATAGTGTCATGAGAAATGATAATTTGTTCTCATCATTCCACTCAATTGTGCAATTGTTTTATCTTGAAAATAAACATAATATAAAACTCTCATAAAATGTTTTAAAAACCAAATAAAACATCAAATTATTTTTAAAGGAAACAAAACTGAAAGTTAAGAAGCCTTCCGAAAGGCTGAGCACACTTTGAATGTATTTTTTAATGAAAATTTCCAAGAATAATTGATCTGTGTAGTGGTGTGTAATGAAAAATAGATACTCTGAAATGTGAATCTTTAAACCTAAATTTTACTAACTTTAAACTTGAAGTTAAAATTCAGAAAGCATATTTATTGTTTAATCTATTTTTTATTACCATTATGACTAGGCCACCCATATATTTTATTCCTCTTCCATGCATACCTAAAAGTCAAATAAGGAAATGCATAGGTAATATAATGTAATTATCTATAACTTGGATTCTGCAGCAATCTAAAAATGTTAGTTTTAGGCAACAAAAGCAAAAATATCAAGTGGAACTACCTCAAACTAAAAGGCTTCTGCACAGCAAAGAAAACCATCAACAAAATGATAAGGCAACGTACTAAATGAGAGAAAATATTTGCAAATCATATATCTGATGAGGGGTTAATATCCAAAATATATAAAGAACTCATATGACTCAATAGCAAAAATCCAAGTTGATTAAAAAATGGTCAGAGTATCTGAATAGGAATTTTTCCAAAGAAGACATAGAGATGGCCAATAAGTACATGAAAAGATGCTCAATATCAGTAATCATCAAGATAAAGCAAACCAATACCACAATAAGATATCACCTCATACCTGTTAGAATAACTAATACAAAGAGACAAGAAATAACAAGTGTTGGCAAAGATGTGGAGAAAAGGGAACCCTTGGCACTGCTGGTGGGAATGTAAATTGGTACAACCACTATGAAAAACAGTATGGCGGTTTCTCCAAAAGCTAAAAATAGAACTACCGAACTACCATACGATCTAGCAATTCCACTTCTGGTTATCTATCTGAAGAAAAAGAAACACTAACTTGAAAAGATATATGAACTGCCATGTTCATTGCAGCACTATTTAAAATAGCCAAGTCATGGAAACAACCTATGTCCTTGAATGGATAAAGAAAATATGGTGTGGACCTTGAGGGCATTGTGCTAAGTGAAATAAGTCAGACAGGAAAAGATAAGTATCATATGATCTCACTTACAGGTGGAATGTACAAACAAACAGCAAAGAAACAAAAACAAAGCTCACTGATACAGAGAACAGATTGGTGGTTGCCTGAGGCAAACGATGGGAAATATGGGTGAAGAGGGTCAAAAGGTACACATTTTCAGTTAAACAATGAATGAGTCATGAGTATGTAATGTGCAGCATGGTTACTGTAATTAATAATATTGTATTGCATATTTCAAAGTAGCTGGGAGAGTGGATCCTGAAAGTTCTCATCACAAGAAAAAAAATTGTAATGATGTATGGTGACAAGTGTTAACTGGACTTAACAGTGGTGATCATTTTGCAGTAAGTACACATTTTGAATTATTATATTTTGCATCTGAACCTAATATACTGTTATGTCTGTTATACCTCAATGAAAAATAAGCAGTAAGTACAGTACACTGTACTGTTTGCACACCTTACAATAAACATTCATTCATGATACAACGTGTCAAATACAATGTAACAAAAAGTTTAGGAAAAAATGCAGACAATAATATACAATTAAAAAGAAAAAAAAGTTTTTGCTGAGAAGGGGCCATGCATGGATGGAGGGATATGAAACTTGGGATAAGTAGACAAAAATCTGATTTGGGTACCATCTCTAATTGTCTACATGAATCTGATTATTCTTTTAAGATATATGACCTCAAATCTTCTATAAAATGGGTGAGCTAGACTGAAAAATCTAAATAGCCCCTTTCATCTCTAAAATTCTGAATTCCTATGTGTCTAAGTCCTACAGATGCTTTGACATTACTATCTAAACCAAAAGTCAGGGGACCTGAGCACATGATGACATTCTGTATTCTTTCTATTTGTAAGATGTAGTTTAGGAGGTATGGTGAAGATACCATACTTGTGTATGTGAGAAAAGTGGTAGCACCGTGCCTGGAGCTTAAGAAGCACTCAGCGAACATTATCTTCCTTTGTTTTTACTCTCTATCTATACACACTATGGCTAGAATGATTTTCTAGCAGTAAATTTTGTTTGAGAGCAGATGTGCCTAGATGAATCTGGAGGAGAGAGGGCATTGTAAGAGAAAATTATGCACACTTGTCTCTACTTTGAACTGAAGATAGCCCCCGATCTCCTTCGCTTACATCTAAGTGTTCTGGTCTATTTGTTGCCTATGTCTATGCTATTTATTTTTTTAAACTTAAAAATATATTTGCTGCTTGAGTCCAGTGTTGCATGGAGGACAGCAGAGGATTACTTCACAGGCAGGCATCCTGAGTAAAATTGATTTGATCTGCCTCAAAGGAAAGACTTCTTAAAAAACACAAGTCACCTGAGCAAAATGTAAACCTATGAAACTTCTTGTGTTCAACCCTGAAAAGCAATTCTCAACAAAATCACTTTTTATTTAGGTGCCTACCATGATAACCTGTGGGACTTATTCAAACTACAAGTACTGTTCTTTACGCTTCTGGTGGTGCATAAGATATACTGCATGTTCTTGCCCCTTCTCCCTTTTGATAATTACTGCTGTTGTAGTATGGTGAGAAAATGTAACCTTCAAGTGAGGATGAATAATAGTATAAATGGTTGAAAATGAAACATACTGCTACATTTCTTGATTATTCCAAAGAACTTGTTGGACTTATGTAATTTTTCACATTTTCACAATATATCATCTTTTCAAACACACATCATAATAGTTGATGCTATATAGCTTCTTTCTTTGATGCATTAACTAAGGAGCACTGAAAGTTGAATAAAGTGACCATTTTTTTAAATGCCACCATTTTTTAACTGGGTGAACTTGGGCATGCAGTATTCAAGACTCCTGAAGTAGACATATATAGCAAATAATTGTTGTATATGATTGATACTTTGGCCCATGTCATGGATACTGATAGGAGCAAACAAGTTTAAAAAGACTAGTACTAGATAAACTCAATCATTTTTTTAGAGTTCCTCTGAATCAAATTTATTCTAATATTTAAGGGAGCTTGGCTGACAAAATAAGACAAAAACAGGATGCAGTAATAAAGATGACAATTAAAGACATTTTTAATAATAGTAAGTAGAGAAGAATGAATGATGGTAAAAGTGTAGAAGAGAGATGGAGCGAGCTTCTATAGTAGTCAGAGGAAATTTGTTTCAGAATTCAAGGGTCACACAACCAGTTAGAATTAACAAGTCTCATTTGTTGTCAAAATTAACCAGCTAAATCATTTCTCAAACACCGTGAATTTTCACTCACTGCATACTGGTGAAATGGATGAATAAAATATACACATAATAAAAGTGTTATGATTAATACTTTGGTTTCTAAACACTTTGACCAAAAATATAAGGAAATTAAATGTTTTAAAGGGAAGGTATCATAGATGACAAATTAGTTGTTCAGCATATAAACCAAAAATTCTATGACAGAGAAAATGTATTCATCATGTTCCTTCACTAAGTTGTGACTGATTGATAATTTACTGACAGAAAATAAATTCTAAATCATGATCCTCAAAATTCCTAACCTCAAGGGATTTCCTTCTATGGAAGGAAATAAATAGCATTCTAATATCTAGTATGTCTAGTATTTGGACAAAGGTGATTATTGTAGGAGATATTTTAATCAAACACTTATTAAAAGAAGACACTCTACTGCATGAAGTGATCAAATGAAAACTCCTGAAGTAAATTCCAAATTGTGGACCCTTGTCTATTTTAGAATTCATTAAAATTAGTGTGTTCGTTTTTCTTTCCCATCTTTGATAGATAGGTAATGGGAAGGAAAAACCTCTATTTCTTTTTTTTTTTTAATTTTGCCAGATTTTTTTTTCCTGTTGATCAATTACCCTCAGGATAAACAGTCATTCATCCCCTAGATGGTCTGAAACAGCAAGGCTCCCAAGTTTACATCCTGGGCAGAAGACCAGAAAGGCTTACGTTTCCCACCTTGCTCTCTGGGTCAGCAGGTCCAATAGAAGTATAAGGTGAATCACATAAGTAATTTTCCATTGTATTAGTTACATTAAAAAATATCATTTAAAATGATATTTATTTTATAAATAAGGTTTATTTTTTAAAATGGATTTAGATTTACAGAAAAATCAATGTGATAGTACAGAGACAAAGAAGTCAGCTGAGATTCTGTTAGGAATTACATTCAATTTGTAGGCTAGTTTGGAAGCATCACCATTTCAACAGTATTAAGTTTTCCAATCCATGAATATGGATAGTTGTCCCATTTATTTTGAACGTCTTTAATTTTTTTCGGCACTGTTTTTAGTTTCAGAGAATAAATTTTGCATTTCCTTTGTTAAATTTGTCACTACATAGTTTAATTAATTTATTTATTTGGTGATATTATAAGGGAAAATTTTGTTTTCATTTCCTTTTTGGGATGTTCATTCTAATTGTATAAATATACAATTGATTTTTGAATATTGATGTATTCTCCAATCTTGCTGAATTTATTAGTTCTAATTATTTTAGTGGATTCTTTAATATTCTCTATATACAGAATTATGTTATCTGCCAATAGAGATAGTTTTACTTTTCTTTCTAATGTGGATACCTTTTATTTCTTTCTTTTGACTAACTGTCCTAGCTAGAAACTCTGTCAGTCAGTCAGGGTCATATGTTTACCCAGAGACACAGAACCAATAGGAAAACAAAATGTGTGTGTACGTGTGTGTGTATATGAAGAGATTTATTCCAAGAATTGGCTTACGTGATTGTGGAGGCTGGCAGCTTTAAAATTTGCATGGCCAATCAGTGGCTGGAAACTCTCAAGAGGAGCTGATGTAGTCTTAAGGCAGAATTTCTTTCCCCTTGAGGAAGCCCATTTTGCTCTTAAGCCCTTTCAACTGTTTGGATATTACATTGGATATTACATTACACTGCTTTATTGAAAGTCTTCTGATTGTGGATTAACCACATCTACAAAGTACATTTACATCAAAGCATAAATTAAATGCTTTACCAAGCACCTGGATCTAGCCAAGTTGGCACATTAAAATAATCATTATGGTCCATTACTTTTCAACCTGAAATACACATCTCCATAAATCAAAATTAATCTACAAATAATGACAGCCAAGTCATATTTCCCACCTAACATTATATAATATTCTGCATAAAGCCAAAAATGTATTATTCCTTTCCCCAGAAGAGGATACAAAGTCCATGGTATCCTGTAATGTTAATATTGTGATGTTGAGCTAACTACTATTAATATATCTTATGTTGTATAATAAAGGAATAAAAGTGGGAAGAAAACAAATCTGATGCATATAAAATACACACACAGACATAATTATAACACAATAAGGAAGAAGTACTCATAATATTTGTAAGTCCTAGTTCATGCTACTTGTCATGTGGTCATAGCTGTTGTTTACGACTACATTTTCCACTACCCATTTGACATTCCCTTTTCTCTCAGCAAATGCCTTAGCTAGTTGAGGATCTTTGACCGGTAAAGAGACCCAAACCTTTACTCCTGAAGTGTCTGAGCCATTGGTATTCTGCTTAAATTGTGTTGTTGTCATCCTCCACTGAATTTAATTAAAAAGCATGGTGATACTAGAAGACAGTCTCAGAAATTTCCTGTACTCCACCCCTACTCTTTCCTACCCCTCTTGTATAGTAGTATCCCTCTTTCCCTTTGGTAATCAGAATAAATCACTTTGAGCAGTACAGTCAGTCACTCCTTTCATTGCCCACTGATTCAGAGACATGAGGACCCCAAAGTGGCTGGGTGGCAGACTTAACTTCCAGTTCAAAGGAATCATTGTTGTGTCTCTTGGTGGAAGCATTCTTTCCTTTTGAAATAATATTCCTAGACCAGCAAAGCAGAAGGTAATAGGGACAGGGAGCAAAAATTTTGTTAGTGAATCACTAGGGATGAGTGGTTCCACATTCTTTTTTTTCGATATATTTTACTTTTTATTTATTTTTAATTTTTTAATTAATTTATTTTTTATTGGTGTATAGTTGTTTTACAATGTTATGTTAGTTTCTACTGTACAGAGAAGTGAAGTAGAGTTCCCTGTGCTATACAGCAGGTTCTCATTAGTTATCTATTTTATACATATTAATGTACATATGTCAATCCCAGTCTCCCAACATCCCACCCCGCTCTTCCCCCATTGGTGTCCATATGATTGTTCCCTACATCTGTGTCTCTATTTCTGCCTTGCAAACAGGGTCATCTGTACCATTTTTCTAGATTCCACATATATGAGTTAATATACGATATTTGTTTTTCTCTTTCTGACTTACTTCACTCTGTATGACAGTCTCTTGACCCACATTCATTTTTGCCACTTTACTCCTGGACCGAAGAATCCTGGCTATGGGAGAAACAGCACTATATAGTGATTCACAACACATACAGCTTTCTGGAGAAACTTATCCCAGCCATTCAAGGTGTTGTCACCAGGCTGCAGTTGTAACTGTATATTCAAAAAGACGTTCAACACTGGATCTCCTGGACCCAAGTACAAGAGTGGTTTGTGTAGCATCCTTTTGCAAAGCTTTCTCTTGTCCTCAGGCCCACTTGAAACTAACAGCTTTTTGAGTCACTTAGTAAGTGGACCAGAGAAGCACACCCAAATGAGGAATGTGTTGCCTCCAAAATCCAGAGACCCAGTAAGTGTTATGCCTCTTTTTTAGTTGTAGGAGAGGGCAGATACAACAGTTTATCTTTCACTTCAGAAGAGATATCTCCATATACCCCCAGATCACTAGACCCCTAGTAATTTCGTTGAGGTATAATGCCCTGAAATTTTGTCAGATTTATTTTTCAACCACTGACATGCAAACGTCTTATCAATAAGTCTAGAGCAATGACTAATTCTCAGTCACTAGGTCCAATTAATGTAATGTCCTCAATGTAATGGATAACCTTCCTTTCTTGGAAGGAAAAAGAGATCAAGGTCTCTGTGGCCTAAATTATCACATATGACTAGGTAGTTTATGTACTTCTGAGGTAAATAGTAGACATCCTTGTCTTATTTCTGATCTTAGGAAGAAACCATTCAGTCTTTCACCATTAATTTAATGTTAGCTGTGGGGTTCTCCTACAAGCCACTTACCAGATAGAGTAACTTCCCTTCTATTATTAGTTTGCTGTGGTTTCTTTCTCATAAAAGGATTTTGTCAGATGTTTTTTTTCTTTATTGAAATAATCATGTGATTTTTTGTTTTTTAGTCTATTATTATGATGTATTACATTAAATTATCTTCAGATGTGAAACCAACCTTACCTTACTGGGATAAACCCCATAGAGTGTATAATTCTTTTTATCTGTTGCTGGATTTGGTTTGCTAGTATTTTTTGAAGATATTTGAATCTATATTTATAAAGACATTAGTCTGGTTTTCTTTTTATTGTGATATCTTTGTCTGGTTTGGTACCAGGGTCATAGCGGCCTCATAAATTGATTTGGGAAGTATTTGCTACTATTCTATTTTTTTCTCTCTGCTTTTCTTTGTGTGTAGTTTTTTTTTCTAATTAAAAATTCAAATGTTTCATGTCTTATATGTCAATTCAGATTGTCTGTTTCTTCTTGAGTCAGTTCTAGTTGTTCGTATCTTTCCAGGAATTTGTCCTTTTCATCTAAGTTATCTGATTGACATACAATTATTCACAGTATTATCTTAATCATTTTTATTTCTGTTAGGTCAGTAGTAATAGCCTTTCTTTAACTCATGATTCTAGTAATTTGAGACTTCTCTCTTTTTATATTGGTCAGTCTACCTAAATGTTTGTTATTTCTCCTTTACTTTTGAAGGATAATTTCACAGTGTAGAGAATTCTAAGTTGGTGGCATTTTTTTCTCTCAACATTATAAACATTTTTCACTCTGCATTCCCCTTTTTGCATGGTTTCTGAGGAGAAGTCATATATAAATCTTGTCTTTTCTCCTTAATATGTAAGGTGTCCCCCCACCCTGCCCCGACTTCTTTTGGGAGTTTCTCTCTTTCTCTCTCTCTCTCTCTCTCTCTTACCTAGGCATATTATTTTCAAATTACAAATATATATACATATATATGTACATGTATATATACAATACATATACATATGATATATATACATATATATGTATATATATACATGTATATGTATATGTATATATACATGTACATATATATGTATATATATTTGTAATTTGAAAATAATATGCCTAGGTATAGCTTTTTAGACATTTATCTTGCTTAGTGTTCTCTTAGCTCCCAGTATCTGTGGTTTAGCATCTGATGTTAATTTGGGGAAATTCTTGGTCACTATTGTTTCCATTTTTTTTCTGTTTTTCACTCTGTTTCTTCTCCTGGTATTCCCTTTATATGTATGCTACATGGTTTAGAATTGTCCCATGGTTCTTGAATATTCTGTTCTGCTTTTTCAGACTTTGCTCTTTTTTACTTTTTAGATTCAGCAGTTTCTATTGGTATATCCACAAACTCAGAAATTATTTTCTTAGCCATGCCTAGTCTACTAATAATCCCATCAAAAGCATTCTTCATTTTTGTTACAACATTGTTGTTGTTATTTTTCTAGCATTTCATTTTTGCTTTTTCTTAGGAGTTCAACCTTTCTGCTTACATTGCTCAGTTTTTCTTGCATGCTGTATACTTTATTGATTAGAGCCCTAGCATATGAATCATTGTTATTTAAAATTTTGCTCTAATAATTCCAACGTCCCTGCCATATCTGGTTCTTATGCTTGTTCTGTCCCTTCAAATTGTTTTTATTTTTTGCTGTTTATATTCCTTAAACTTCTTTCTTGATTGCTGGAAATTGTGTACTGAGGAAAAGTCACTACTACAATGAGACCTATAGTAAAGTGATGGTAAGCTTTGGAAGGAGAAGAAATGTTTCTATAGTCCTATAATTAGCTTTCAGTCTTTGAGTCTATGCCTCTAGAGTGTGAATTTCACAAGAGCCTTCCAGTCTCCCTGACTCCCACTGTCTTAGAAGGAATTGAGTGGGTTGGTGCTGGGTATTTTCCTTCTCCCAGGTCAGTTATGCTTTGATAATACCCCCAATAGATTAGACCCTGGTTAACTATTTTGTCCTGAGATCAGTGCTTTTTAAGAAAAACTGAATGCTCTGGCATATCTCACAATGGTTCCTTTTCCCCACCCCCAGCTGAAAGCATGAGATGTTTTCCCCAATGTCTACTAAGAAATCTTGGTCAACCATTTGGAGGTAAACTCACAAAAATGTGCGGCCCCCTATGGCTGGGTCTCCCTGAAGGTTTTAACTCTCAGACTTGTCCTTTCTGAGCCTCCAGCGATTTGTAAATTCCAGTTCAGTTTATCCTATCCCAGCAGTGGTTCTTCAGAGTTTTTTGCTTGTAAACTCTACTTTGGTGATACATGATTCCCTGTCTGTCTCTCCTATCTTGGGTACAGTGGTCTGCCCAGTTTCCTCACCTCCATTATAGATCCAAAAAGATGATTGATTTTTCAGTCTGTTCAACTTTATTATTAGAACAGAGTGGCAACTTTCAAGCACCTTACATGTGGAATTGAAAACTGGAAGCTCCTATTTGGTTTTTAAAAATTATTTTTTCCTAGATATTAATATAACCAAACCATGTTCCTAGAAATTAATATTTTCAAATTTCCTATTAATTGTTTTGTAACAAATGGTTCACATAGATTTGATCAATGCTGCATTCTATAACCTTACTTAAGTTATGTATATGAGATGCTACACTACAGTAGGAACACCTGCTTGAATTTTGCTACCTTAACCACAAAAAATATTGACCTTAACTATTATTACATCTTTTCAACTCTTTTTAATATTGAGAATTTCCGCTTCTGAATTTTTCTAGGAAAATAAACATAATCACCACATGGATATTTGAAAGTTATGTCAAGGTTATCGATGCTGGGCTATAAGTGCTATTCAACGCTTAAGGTATTTATCTCCAGTTAACTCCCCACCATGCTTTCTCCAATCTCCTTTTTTCTCTTAATATTAGCCACAAACTATTGTAGGAAAATAACCTTAGATCTTACTTTAATTGAGGCTCTGTTTTCCTATTCAAACAGTCTATTAGTCTAGTAAACATTTTATTTCTTTTTTTCTCTTTAGAACAAATATGCAATCATAATCACTTTGGATCTATTGCTTTAAAATTAATCTCTTGTTCATTTTTATTTTTGCTTTTCAATTTCAATGCCAATTTTAATTTTTTTCTGAATTTTAGAGCAGTCCCTTTTAATTTAATTTACTTCATGTTAAAGTACTGTATTCCATTATCCTTCTTAGAGGACTATTTTAATTATAATTATAATACAGACTATTCAAAACTTTCCAAAATACCATATTGATTACTGTAAAACATAATATCTCCTCATCTCATGTTAAACACAACTGCTATATGTTCCTATTTATCTCTCTGGTGCACTTTTGATGCCTCCTAAAAAACAACAACAATGACAACAAAAACCAAACAAACAAAAAAACCCTCAACTTTGTCCACATAATCCCTCCACTTTTTCTGAGTATTATTCTTTCTTTTCACATAATTTTTATTGTGTTTAAATTCCTCTTAATTTAATGTGATTTTACATATGATATAAAGTCAATAAATTTTAGCTAGACTAAGAACTTAAATATGAAAAGCAAAATTTTAAAATCTCCCCCAAGTTTGGACCTAGGGAAGAATTTCTTAGACTTACTATATAATCATAAAAATAAAGACTGATACATTTGACTGCACTGAAGTATCTTTTTGTTATAAAAAAATAAATAAAATGAACATTAGCTGGAGAAAATATTTGGCTCACATATAATCAAAAATTTTAGTATTTATATTATATTGTATTCATACCTATTGGTAAAACACACACACACACACACACACACACACACACACGCATCAAAACAAAATATTGAGCTAAAGTCATGTTCAAATATTTCACAGTAGAAAAAAATAGATAATAAAGATAAAAATTTTCAACTTTATTATTAATCTGGAAAATACAAACTAAATACCATTGAATATAATACCATTTTATTTCTACAAAATTGAAAAACAAAACAATACCCACTGAAAACATTGGAAAAATAAAGTTGTTAGTAAAGGATAAAGCAATAGATAGTGTAGGCAAAGTATAAATTAATATAAAGAATTTTGAAAGCAATGAGGATTACAAAGTAAAGTTGCAAATGTGCAATTTTATTCCTTAAAATATTCTTCCATCTCTGTGCCAGTAGATATGCACAGAAATGCACATATCAGCAATATTTCTAAACACAAATGCTACAAAGAACCCAAAGGTCTATTAGCATTTGAATGCATAAATAAGATTTTTATAGGTTCATGCTACAAAATACTATTGAACAGTGAAAATTAATAAATTGCCTTTATATTGGTCAACGTATATGAATCTTCAAAAGATATTTAATAAAAATATCAAGGCACAGATGTCACATATACATTATTACGTTGAAATAAAGCTTGATGTGCAACATTTTAAATTAAGTAAAGAAACATGCATATGCCATACTACTATGAAACATTATCCAGATTTTTAAAATATTATTTATAATGATTTTTTGTGTGTGTGCAGGAGGAAGACAGAGAATCTATTAGAACAGAACCAATGAGGAATTTGATTGCAATGGTAATATTATATTTATTAAATCTGGTGGGTATTCATTTTGTTATTAAGCCTTGAAATATTATAGGTATTTTTGGCATTGTGTTTATGTATATTCAAAAACAGAAGAAGGAGAATGAATAGAAACATTGGAACCAGATGGGCTGTGTTCAAATTCTGCCTTTGCCACTTGCAATGGTAACTCAGGGCAAGTTACTGAACTCTTCTGGGTATTTTTCTTATGTGTAAAATGGGTCATGACAACTGCTATTCTCAGATTTTTCATAAGGAATAAATGAATTATAATATATAACACAATTTAGAACAGTGTCTAGCAGGTAGTATGTGCAGAATAAATGTCAGTTTTCATATTTAATTATGGAGGAAAAAATCTCACCTATATATGTTATATCATTTACCTAGAGAAACAGTAACTTGAACATAACAGAAACATAAAATCAACAGTTATTGATTTTTAATAACACTATTTAGTACAAGAAAATAATCTACACACACACAAACACACACACACATACACACACACAACAAAAGCCAGGGATGCTCTGTCCTTGCTTACCTCTCTGAACTCTTCAAAATAAGGACATAACCTCCTGTTAGTCCTTGAGACACAGCTTCTCTTCCTTTCCATGTGCTGTTTCATTAGTATAGTAGTCTCTTCACTTAGTTCTTTACATCTTTGGTTCACCTCATAGATTCATTCTAGAGAGTGTCCGAATGGACAGGTCTAAGGCAGGTCTGCACAACATCTCTAACCAAAATGTCAGTCTGTAGGATTCATTACTCATAGGATTATTTGGTTATTTGATTATTCACAGAAATTCATAGGATTATTTCCTTGGTGTCTCCTTCCTCCCAACACAGAGTTATCTAAATTTTATGGAGTCAGGAGCTAGTCCATCTTGTTTACCCCTATATTCCCACCACCAAGAAATGCATCTAGTACAGAGTAAGGTGCTCGATATGTATTCATTAAACACATGAATGAATCTATAACAAAACGAGGAAATCATTTAATATATCCTGCTCTTGAATATTGTTAGGTATTTAACTGATGCTTTATAATTTTATTACTTAAATTGCCTGGTTATTTTCCCTTCAGTTCTTTAACTTACGTGCAAGTCACAGCATTTTGTTCCTGATTTGCAAAGAATTGACAAAATATGTTGCCAAATACAACAGTGATTGTGTTAGCAGAAGGTTTCCATAGAATAGATATAAAAGTCCTCATTCGTCTGCTTTTATAAAGCATCACGGTATTGTATTTCAGGTGAAATGTGTAATCATTTTTCTCTCTAGTTCATGAAGAGTCATTCAGAAGGATAAGAATAATTGGCACACTACAGCTTGAAGAGTGGTTCCCTACCTCAGGTATTAACCTGTTTACACAGAGACATTGCTTGATATAAGCAATGCTAAAGCGTTTTGCAAAAACCATATTAAAGACGTCTAGGAAAAGAAAACTTGCAGAATAAACCTTTTGAGAAACAGCTATTAAACACAAAATGTACATTTCTAAACTACTTTTATATGATAATCTAACTTTTAATGCGACTAGTGATTTTGAAACAAGGTTAATACACGTAAAAGGAAGTCATGAATGTTTGTTCATATTGTAAAATTGAAAGTTTAAAGCTCCTTAAAGAAGTCAGATTTGCCTCAGTGATACGAAATTAGGGTGGAACGTGAGAAGTAATTATAAGCTGATTCATTTTACATTACTGGCAGGTTCTGCTTTCCATATTTTCTCATCTTCCTTCACTTTATTCTCAGGGAAGCTATAACTGCATTTCCCAAATCAGTGTTGTCCTTACAAAATTTGGATTGCATGGGTATGAAGCACCTTCACTTATTTATAATATCGTACACGGAATAGAAACATCATTTAACAAGGAGGTTAAATGTAAATAGATGAGGTATAGAATTGAAAACTAACTTTAAGATGTCACACCAAAAAGTAAGCAAATAAGAGAACTGCTTTCAGATTAAAGAATCCAATAAAAATAAAGCTACTCATCAATCTGTTCAGTCTGTCGTTGTTTTATTATTTTTTGGAGACACACTTCATGGACTCTAAATAAAACTCTTCTATAGCAAACCAGTGTTTAAAGAACAAAAACGATTTGATGAATCAAAATTCTCAGAGTTCCAACAATCAATATAAGAAACCTTCCACACACAGTGATTGTGTAATTCTGTCAGCTGTTTCAAATGGTCTTCTTCAAGAAATTTTGACAGCAGGACACTCAGTGGGGAGCCACACCAACTGCTGGCAAATCATTCCCACTCATCTAGTGGTGAGAGCTAGTAAAACGAATCACAGCGTTTAAAATGATTGAAGCTGGGTATATCCAACTTGGAAGACTATAGTTTTTAATGGCTACTTATCAGTTCCAAGTATCTTGAACTATCCAAAAAAATGGAAGGTTATTGGATTTTTAATTTTCACTGATTTTTTACAAATCATTACCTTTAGCATAAAGTAAGTCTGCTTGCGGATGACAGCAATGTGGGGTGCTTATCTTTTGGTCATATCACATTATTTATATGAAATTGCCTATTTATAAGAAATTGCATTTCCACTTTTAATTAAGGGCTGGGCATGTATAGATTCATTTCAGGGTTATACTATAATGCTACGTGTTATAAATATTACAACTCATGAGAGGTTTCTATAAAAAATTCACTGATTAAAAAAAAAATAAAAGTAGATGGCTTAAAAAACAAAGTTATTTTTATTAAACCATAGAGCTGTGAACTTAGCCACTCTGCACCTGTAATGACCTCAAAGAACAAAATATTTGACTGATTCGTCAACCTTACGTATAGAGCCTGCCACCCTAGGAATAAAAAAGAACGGTGCAATTTCTTGCCTTAACACATGTTCTAAAACAGAGAACTGTTGTGAGGTCTTTAGTTTGAGAAAGTATTAAAACTCCACCCGCATTTTGGTGTTTAATACTGACGAAATATTGGACATGAATAAAAATTATTTGAAATGCCAGTTTGGGGTTCTCTTTTAACGGGAGGCAGCATCCTATAGTGGATAATGTTTAAATAGCACAAACAACCTTGGTTTAAGAGCAGATGCAACACTGATAAACTGTGACTTTTTGATCAAGTACTCTTATTTAATCTCTCCTCTTGGTGCCTTCATTTCCCCTGGTTTAAAACAAAATAGGGTCTACCTCAAAATGTTATTTATATAATACTACACAATGCACTTAGAGCTGAGATAGGCATCACTCTATACACACATATATAATGCAATAGAATTTATAATGTATATGTGTATAAGTTTATATATGTGTGTGTACACATACTTCTCCAGATTATGTTGAACTTTTATAACTTTGATCTTATTTAGGAGAATTTACCTTATTACTAAACTTAATACAATAGACTAAATGTTATTGTCATGATCACGTCTTTCAGATTTTCCAGGATAATCTTTATTTAAAACATTATTTTCCATCGCTCCCACACTTGTCACCATTATAGTCACACCAGTGAGATTTGTAAGCCTTGATTATTACAAACACCAGTGCTATGATGGAATAAAAATTAAAATTCAGTTGAAAAGATAACAGGTAGATAAAATCAATAAAACTATAGTGTAGCCCTATTTATCTTTTCTATTACAGTTTGTACATGGTAACAGTTTGTTTTCAAAGAACACTGAATCATCCAACACAAGGATTTCTAAGAGCTTTCATTTGAAACGAAAAGAGCTCTGCCTATCACAATTCTAGTGTCTAAAAAGGATTACTGGGATGAAGTAAAATTAAACAGCTTGTTCCATTGAGTATTTAAGAATGTCTATCATAGCACTGAGAAGCGTTAAGTATGAATAGGGAGAAAATCTCTCAGGTAGTTTTTAGAATAAACAAGAAGGAAAGCTCTTGAGCTGTAGTGCCAAGGCTATCCTAAGGGGCCTTTATTTTTGCTCAGGGACTGTCAGAAACCCTTCATTCCTGCACATACGATAAGTCAAATTTAATAACACTCTTCCTATAAGAAATGAACCAAGAGAGTGAATTAAATAAAATAAAGATTGCCTTTGTGCTGAAGTTGCAATGTAAGACAACACAGAAAATATCTGCATGCTTTCCTGGGTCTTCTGCACCTGCATGCTTGGCAGGACATCATATATAAATATAAATGAATATTTAAATCAAATCACAAATTGCGAACACAGTTAATTTAGTTGCTGTCATATCTGTCTCAGAAAAACATGTGGGAATGAAAGTATTCATTGTCTTGTAATTAAATAAAATTAATTGTTATAACATTATCATGGAAACCTGTTCTAATTATTTGTTAGTAATTGCTTTAAAAAGTGTGTGTTAGAAAACATTTCAGCTTCCACTTGAATTTTTATTTCTAATTGAGAATTATAACTTTCCATTTCTGCTTCTTAGTTATCTATGGTTCAAAAGATGTTTTACTCTTCTAGTTTGGGTTATACTTGAACACACTGTGATACAACAGACATTCAAACAGAGTTAAAAATATATTTTCCGCTGAGGGTTATCAGCTTAAGAAAAAAGGGCAGATCCTATTGAATAATAAAAAAAATATTTTAAAAGCCCAGAAAACTAAGTAGGGAATATAAATAGCACTGTTCCCCACCTGATCTGACTACATTTAAGTTCTAAAAAATATTTTATGACAAAATTTATGTATCAATTAGTGTAAATGTTTGAAATATTAAAATAAAATTAGAAATAAGAAAAAAAATTAATTTCTAACACATAACTTAGAAAAATTCTCTAAACAGTTCCATGTACATACTTTTTCCCTTTTCTATGAATAGAGATGGCATACAAGAAAAACATAAATTTCAAATGGTCAGGTTAAAATTTGGTTGTTAGTATCAATGAGGTGATCTCCAAAAGTAGTTTGCTATGTTGTATATTCGTTTTTCAAAATAGCACTTATAATAAGTGTAAATTATTTAAAATAAACAAGTATAAAGTAATGAATATATATACATTTCAGTAAATAAAGAAATTGAATGTAAATAAATATATTTTTACCCACTCTCAACTTTCATTTAGGAGACTGATATTGCTTATATGCGGAATCTAAAAAAAATGATACAAATGAACGTATATACAAAACACAAATAGGCCCACAGACAGAAAACAGAGTTATGGTTACCAATGGGGAAGGGGTGGAAGGGATAAATTAAGAGTTTGGGATTAGCTCATACATGATACTATATATAAAATAGATAACCAACAAAGACCTACTGTATAGCACAGGGAACTATACCCAATATTTTATAATTACATATTAGGCAAAAGAATCTGAAAAAGAATATATATGCATATTGCAACTGAATCCCTTTGCTGTACACCTGAAACTAACACAACATTGTAAATGAACTATACTTGAAAAGAGATAAAGGATGCTCTTCTTCTGGGCCACTGGAACTATATAATGAAAAATATTAATTGTCCCTACCTAATTTTTGTGAGAGCCTAGCTTGATAAAATACATTTGAGCTTTTATATGCCTTTGAGACTCGACTGAGGACAATCTCAAAATAGGTATTCTTAAAGTACTTAGCTTAAACTCTTTGCTTTACGAATAAAATGATGTCTTGTAAAGAACACTGAACTATAGAGAAAAACAGCAAGGTGAAATGCCAGAAGTGGAAACGGAGAGGGGATGTAAGAGAGTTCATGGAAGATGTCATAATTGTTCCCATCCTTCACTGCCTCTCTGTAATGAGTTACACATTCACCCAACTTTTCCATCTGCCTTTGTAGTGGATACCAGTACAGTAAGCAGGGTATCTATTACCGCCCCCTTGACCATGTGACTTGCTTGGACAATAAAATGTTAACAGTTATGATATAAACAGAGGTTTTAAATGTGCTTGTATTGTTTGGCTTAGTCACTTGGGCTTCTACCACCTGCCATGAAAAGAGCATGCCTTGGGGTTTGTCCCCAGAATGAAGAAGATAAACTAAGAAGAAGCCTAGATCTAGCTGAGCCCAGCTAAGACCAAATGAGCCCAGTAGAGATCAGCCAAACTGCAGCCAGTCTAAAGATGCATAAGCCAGAAAAGTGAATGTTTGTTGCTGCAAGCCGTTGGGCTTTGGGATTGTTTGTTACACAATATTACCAGAGCAAGAGCTGAGTAATACAGTTTGTAAGGCTCTGCCTGTGTTTGAATTCTAACTACACTATTTTCGAATTGAATGATATTAGTTAAATTGCTGACATTGTACATTAAGGTACTTTTTTGAGAGAGAAAAGCAATAAGGGTGTCTATAAGTAAGATAGATAAACTTAGAGGATTGTTGTGGTAATGACATGGGTTACAGCATATAATGTGTTTCAAATAATACCTAGCATGTAAGTGCTCATTACACGTAAATAAGTTATAATTCTTAATAAAGTCTAAAATTTCATATAATTTCACCTAAACTGGTGATCCTTATGTTAAAAAGAAAACATATATTAACCTTTATTGTGTAAACATAAATAGAAACGCTAACAGTTTTTAGATTATAAACATGTGTGTGTGTGAATCTCTAAATCTCAGATATAACTGCTAAATAGTTGATTACCTACAATGGCTCAACATTTTAATATTTTCTGACATTATCATCTTATAGATAACATTAAATTAGATGGCCGCAAATACTTGGGTAGAGTAGGATTTTGAAAATATGAATGGAAAGGTATCCAAATCTGTATTATTTTCCTATTGCAGCTGTAGTAAATCACTATACACTTAGTTGCTTAAATAATACAAATTTGCTATTTAATAGTCAGGAGGTAGAAGCCCCAAATGGGTCTGACTGGACTAAAGCCAAGGTGCCCTCAGGGTCACCTTCCTTCTGGAAGCTCTACATCAAAATCCAATTCCTTTCCATTCCATCTTTGAGAGGTGGCCTGCATCCTTTGGCTTGTGGCCCACTCTTCCATCTTCAAAGCAGCACTCACAGCCTCCATTTCTCTTGTTCTGATTCCCTCTCCCACTTTAAGGTCCCCTGTGATTACACTGAACTCACCTGGATATAATGCAGAATAGCCTCTGTTTTAAGGTCAGTTGATTAGCAAACATAATTCCATCTGCACCTATTTGCCTTTGCCCTGTAATCTAATATTCACAGGCCCTGGAGGTGGATGTAGATATCTTTGAGGTGGGAGACACCATTCTGCCTAACAAAAATACTCAGTTTAACTTCTAAGGATGAAATAGTAATAATATCCAATTCCTCCTATTACCTATTGTGAAAAACAAACTCATTGCCACAACAAAGTGTTCATTTTGTGACAATACAATATTTCTCTGTGTTGCTCTATATTTAAATCTTCATATATGTTATTTTCTGAATATCTTCCTATGTGTTATTTTCCATTGGGGTGCCTTGCATATTTGTCTGAAAAAGAATGTTCCAGTGTGCAAATCTGCACATCTTTTTCTACTAATAAAATCTTTCAGAAAGTAACATTATATGTTTTATGTATTTTATATATAAATATATATATTTTCCTATTGAGAAAACTTCCCCACAAGAGATGTGTTTTTAAATTGGCTGCCTTGGGATTAAAAAATCAGTACACAATTGGGAGATTGGAACTGACAAATATACACTATTGATACTATGTATAAAATAGATAACTAATGAGAACCTACTGTATAGCACGGGGAACTCTACTCAACGCACTGTGGTGACCTAAATGGGAAGGAAATCCAAAGAAAGAGGGCATATATGTATACATATAGCTGATTCACTTTGCTGTACAGTAGAAACTAACACAAATTGTAAAGCAACTATACTCCAATAAAAATTAATTAAAAATATTAGTACACATCTATTCTTTATCATGGCTGTCCTGTTATACAAGCTTTTAATTTCAATCCAATATTTTTTACCCTCTTATTCTAATACTAATCATCCTACACTGTTGTAATAAAAATCCCTTTCTTAGAAACTAATTAAAATTCCATTGGGTAACTTTTGTCCAATTATGGCATTTAGAATAACCCATATGAACTTCAGTTGAAATGTGAAATCTATTAAGAACCTATATTTTTATCCTTTTATTTTCTTATTATTAGAAAAGTTTGTGTTTTCATATGGATTTTTCCCCCTTGAATTCTAGATAAAAAGTATTTTTCAGAGCAAGTAGTGAAATACATTTTAATTTGTTTTCAGGACATAGTTAAATATGAAAGTAAGATACAATTATTTTTACATATATGTGATTTACAGTTCATCAATATGCAAAGAATCAAGAAAAAATCTTAAGACATAAAGCTTTTCTTTCTTTCAATCTCTTAATCTTCTTTTTAGGAATGTGTTATGAGGAAATAAAGTTATTGAAAGTTGGAGGGACCCCTTACTATCACAATAATGATTAGGCTCCTGAGTTCTGGGCATCACTTGACAGCAAAATTTTGTAACGCAAAATCCACTTTTCCTACCCTCATGTAGATGTTTTGCAATATGTCAAAAAACTATTAGATTTAATATGCAGCTACAGTATCATTTAGTTCTGAAATGCTGAGAGAACAGTTGACTAAATATTGTTTATTAGCGTGACCATTCCAAACAATGTAAGGATAAATCCTGCTGACAGAGGGGCTTTGCTAAAGAAAATTAACAGTGCCAGCCACGTCACCTCAGAGATGAGAGAGAAAGACAGGTAGCTGTGACTCTGAAGGCCACAAAACACGAGTTATCCTGAGTTCCTAACAGCCTGGGCCCCTGCAAGTGGCACAAACAACATGACTTAAAAAGAACGCTAAAATCACTGAGAGTAGAACAGAGCCCTTTTGAAGTCAACAGCGTTTTAGTGCCTACGGTGGCAAAATTGGGACCATTATTGCAGATTTCTGTCCTTAAGGTCATTCCACTTCTTTCTTTCTTTTTTGGACGCGCAGGCTCAGCGGCCACGGCTCACGGGCCCAGCCGCTCCGCGGCACGTGGGATCCTCCCGGACCGGGGCACGAACCCGCGTCCCCTGCATCGGCAGGCGGACTCTCAACCACTGCGCCACCAGGGAAGCCCCACTTATTCCTTTTTAAAGGCAAAGAATAACTTTTAAAGAAGATGGCTACCAAAGTTCAACCATAACATTGTCGGTCTTCAGGTTTCAAAAGGACAGACCCATTTTAAAAATATCATAGTTCCTCAACTTGTTCTTAAAAACAAAACGCTATAATCATTTAGGTGACTTTGAACTTATTACCATTATCTTCTTTATGCATTTGTTCCTCTTTGCTATTAAGATCCTCTAATGGAGAGTTTCCTCCCTCTGCTCTCAGCTAGCTCTGATCTATCTTGCAATTTTCAGTGTTCTCAACTTTATAGGGCTTACATTTATGGCTTTAATTTTCAGTGTCATGTTCTTTTCAAATACCAATAAAAACTAGTTTAAAGACACAAAAGCAGGAAATGGTTGACTATGTTACTTTAGCTGGCCTATCTGAAAAAGAAATAAAGGAGTTACCAATAATTGCTCATTTTTGGACCAGGAAAATAATAAGAAAGAGAAATAGTTCTGATGGTAAGCTGTTCATGCTACCTCCTAATAAAATTGAAAAGATATTTTAATTCCAAATGTATCTGAAGGAAATTTAAGCTTTACAAGCAATGGCTGTAAATTAATCATATTTATTTTAATGAGAAGAGCCTAGATAGATCAGAATGTAAAATACAGTGTAGATGAAACTGAATAGTCAGAGCACAAGCTATTTTCCTGTTACTCCCTTGGGCAACCTGAAGTGAATTATGGCCAAAATAACTCTCCAAACATATTATTTTGAGAATCAGAAAACACAATCGCTTGCCATTGCATGTTCTAGTTGAAAAAGTTTTGTTAGATGACATCATTTGAAATTAATAATGACAGTAGCAGTAAATGAAAAGCCTTGGAGCATTCAAATTTTTCTGTAACTTTTAAATGTGCACGATCATGACAGTATTCACACGTACAGTTGGAGGAAGGATGTATTTTGACAAAAGACAATGAAGTATCTTTGCTTGGAAACTATCCTTCAAGTAATACCTCTCAGGCATGCCACCTTGTATTTTTTTGAAATATGTGATGAATAAAAGTTTAAGGTTTTGCGTGATTTATGTCACAATATCCACACACTCTTTCCATCACTTATTTCAGTTTAAGTCCAGAACCACTCATTTCATCCTTGAGTCAACAAAGCATGTACATGCATAAAGCAAAGGTAAATTTAAATAGAATTGAGTTCACTTGCTCTAAAAATATGCCTCTTATTTCCCAGTTAATTCTTTAATATTTTTCTAAAATAAAAAAATCCAAACCAATTGACACATCTTAGTGTAAAACTGTATCTAGAAGGATTTTTGTTTATTCTTTCCTGAATATTCACTTTCATTAGTCAAGGAAGTATGTTGATTCTCCTGACACACTTTCTTGACTAAGGATGTAATTTATATGTCCACCAGCACTTGGTCAAAATTTCCTACTTGCCAGTTTCCTTCTCAAGGTGCAGCTGTTGTATCTCAAGATACAATGGCCTCAATTCTTCTATGACCAAAAACACCTTTCCAAAATCACAGTTTTTCCCTCCCAATATTATACAAGTGGTATGTTAGAAAAACAGAAATCCCTCGTTGCAGGAAATTTGAAACTATATTATCAAATCACATACTGATGTGAAAATGGACTCAGAACTGTTTATTCTTCTTCCTGCACACACAGCTAGATTACATTGATGTTAAGAGTGGTCATGCACTGTGATTGAGCAGCACAATATGAGTGGGAGTGTTGTGTACTATACTTCCCAAACTATTCCAAAACTAGTGCAAAATGCAGAGGAAGGATTATCATCACATCAAAAAGAATAAAATACCTAGGAATAAATCTAGCTAAGTAGGTAAAAGACCTGTATTCAGAAAACTAGAAGACACAGATGAAAGAAATTGAATATGACACAAACAGATATAAAGATATATTTGCGCCTGAATTAGAAGAATTATATTGTTAAAATGACCTTACTACCCAAGGCAATCTACAGATTCAAGGCAATCCTTATCAAAATACCAATGGTATTTTTCAGAGTGATAGGAAAAAAATCTTTCCAAAATTTGTATGGTAAAACAAATAATCCCAAAGAGTCAAAATAATCTTGAGAAAGAACAAAACCTTGAAGTGCCACATTTTCTGATTTCATATTATACTACAAAACTACAATAATTAAAACAGTATGGTACTGGCACAAAGCAGACACATAGATCAATGGAAGAGAATAGAGAGCCCAGAAAAGAACACACTCTTATATGGACAATTAATCTGAGACAATGTAAGCAAAAGTAGACAATAGGGAAAATACAACCTCTTCAATAATTGGTGGTGGGAAAACTGGGCAGCTACGTGTAAAGAATAAAATTAGAACATTTTCTCACACCATATACAAAAATAAACAAAAAAATGGATTAAAGACTTAAATGTAAGACTGGAAACCATAAAACTCATAGAAGAAAACATAAGCAGTACACTCTTTGACATTAGTCTTAGTAATATTTTTTGGATATGTCTCCTCAGGCAAGGGCAACAAGAGCAAAAATAAATAAATGGGGCTACATCAAACTAAAAAGCTTTTGCACAGGGTTGGAAACTATCAACAAAATGAAGAGACCTCTTACTGAAAGGAAGAAAATATTTGCCGATGATATATCTGATAAGGAGTTAATATCCAAAATATACAAACAACTCAACATCAAAAAAACAAACAACTCGGTTAAAAAATGTGCAGAGGACCTGAATAGGCATTTTCCAAAGAAAACATGCAGATGACCAACAGGCACATGAAACTATGCTCAACATCACTAATCATAAGGAAAATGGAAATCAAAAACACAATGTGATATCACCTCACACCTGTCAGAATGGCTATTACCAAAAAGACAACAAATAATAAGTGTTGCTGAGGATGTGGAGAAAAGGGAACTCTTGTGCACTGTTGGTGGGAATGTAAATTGGTGCAGCCACTATGGAGAACAGTATGTAGACTCCTCAAAAGTTTTAAAATACCACTGTCATATGACCCAGCAATTCCACTCCTGCGTATTTATCCAAAGGAAACCAAAACACTAATTAGAGAAGATATATGCACCCCTATGTTCATTGCAGTATTATTTATGATAGCCAAGATATGGAAGCAACTTAAGTGCCTGTCAATAGATGACTGGATACACATACATATAATTGAATATTACTCATCCATAAAAGAATGAAACTTTGTCATTTGTGAGAACATGGATAACCTACAGGGTATTATGCTAAAATGCTAAATGAAATAAATCAGATAGAGAAAAACAAATCCTGTAAGATTTAACTTACAGGTGGATTCTAAAAAAAAGCATATGAACAAACTGGACTTATGGTGGTGGTCATACTGAGATGTATAGAAATGTCAAAATACTACGCTGTGAAACAGGAACTAACATAGCATTGAAGGTCAATTACTTTTCAAAAACAAACAAACAAACTTATAGAAAAAGAGATCAGATTTGTGGTCACCAGAGGTGGGCGTTAGGGAATGGTAGTCAAAAGGTACAAACTTCTAGCTATAAGAAAAATAACTACTAAAGATGTAATATATAGCATGATAAATATTATTGACACTGCTGTACGTTACATGTGAAAGTTGTCAAGAGAATAAATCCTGAGTTCTCATCACAAATTCTTTTTCTATTTTTTTAATTTTCTATCTATATGAGATGATGGATTTTCACTACACTTAGTGTGATAATCATTTCATGCTGTATGTAAGTCAAATCATTTTGCTGTACACCTTAAACTTACATGTACTGTATGTCAATGATATCTCAACAAAACTGGAGGAAAACGGACAAACTCGCACAATATGTTATCTTGTAATACTTGTGAGCGCCTCACTACTGTTATAAATGAATATCACTAAGATGGTTTTCCTTTAAATCTGATACTTGATTCCTCAAGTATCTGACCTTAGTTTCATGAAAGTGTCAAAGTTGAACAAAAGAAAGTTTGTAAAGGAACGCTATAAATTTTATTTCCATTTGCATTGTGTACTACTCAAGGCATGAAATACTCTCAGTAAGTACTATTTACTACTATCAGCTCTGAAGTTTGCTGGCCTTGGAGTCTACATTGTTTTTCCTCACCCCATCTTCTTTATCTCTTGAACACCAGTTATTGGTAATCTACTAAAACTTCGATGCAAATTTGTCTATTTTTATAGACAAATAAACATAATAGCACCTAAGAAAAATCAGAGGAAGTTTTTCTATCCCGGAGAGAATTACTGAAATTAGCAAGGATGCTGATTAGAGACAGTTGGTAAATGTAGTAGTGGCACATGTATGTTAAGAAAATGCTCATATTAAATCACATTAAGGAAAAGACAAAATTGTGAAGTTTTTATTGCAGCAAATGCTAACAAGTCTACTTTGATCTGAAATCCAGTAAAGAAGAAAAAAACGCAGAAAGAGTCCAATATATATTTGAACTCTATGTCATGAAACAAACTGTCCATGCAGAACACAGGTATTAATTTTAAAATGTGAAATGCATTAATCAATTTTGCTATAACATGTGAATCTAATCTAATGTCATTGTGAAACCATTTAATGGTTTAAGTAGTATGAGTCTTTTATAAGGCAACATCTGTGGCTGTATCAATACTTTCAGATAGCTTAGGCAGAAATGTGCTGGCTCTCCTATTGTCTGTTTACTCATTCCAAACCCAAGGGAAAGGTTTTATTAAGATTTATGCATTTTATGTGGTTCTAAAGGATTTCACTACTTATTTACTACTTGGCGAGCATCATTATACATTTATTATTATCAGAATATGCTCTGGCAATTACACACTGTCTGATGATATTTGGGGATACTTCATATATAACATGTACTTAGCTAATGACATTTCTCAGTTCTATCATTCATAGACATTTCTATAACCTCTCCCTCATGAATGGCAAGAGAGCTCTTTATGAAAAGGAGAGAACTATTTATTTATACCTCATCAGTAGAGTTGCCTGTAATTTGCAGATTTTTTACTGACACGTTCTACTTTTCAAAATAATAGAATGTAAACTCACACTGTATTTATGCAATTTCAGGATCCTAAAAGATTCCTAAAATAACTATTATACTTTCAAAACCCATATGAAATATAAAATTATAAACATTTAACATTTTAAAATAAAAATAGTTAAAAAGCTGCGTGTCACACTCTGTATTTCATTCATATCTGATTTCACTTTGAGGTATGTTAATTGAAACTTTGAGAGCTACAATCATCAATACGGTTTTGGTATTTTTTAATACCAAATCTGTTTCCAATTCTGTCTCTGAATTATCTAACCTGAGCTATACTATACATATAAAATTTTAAAATACATATATTAAACTTAGAACAATAATCTGTCAGTTTTGGTGCCGTAACTATTAATTTTGTGTTTTTGACATGACATAATATTCTGTGATTAGCCAAACTTCAAAGTTAAAACAGTGTCCTAATATATCTATTATAAATTAATAAACTGCTATTGAATCTCCATCTCATAATGTGGAACTTACCAATGTTGTAAACATGCATTAACAATTGATACTCAAATGAATAATAATGTCTATAACTGTGCAAGAGAGGTGGAACCCAATTCAACTAGACGTCTACTCAGGAAGCCTCCACGGTAGCAGAGATAGACATGGGAACAGGTACGCTGAAGAAAATACATTTCTGTTACATTTGTTCATAGTGTACAACATCTTTTGTAATTAGCACTGATGACACAGAAAACTGAGGTAAAATATGACTGAAAGATCTGAAACGATTTTATACTATGACTGAAATATTTGAAACTATTTTGTGGAAGTGATAACTTGTGAGCTGTAACTTGTGGACTGATGGACTTCTGACAGGCGGGGTTATTGGGGAGAACATTTCAGTGAGAGGAAATAACTAGGAACAACCTTCGTTTGATCTTCCAGTGCCAAAAATACAGTGACAAACCTCATAAGGGCAAAGTCTCTAATGACTTTTATATACTTTGGCTAATCCTAAGGCATTGACAGACTGTGAGAATGTTAAGATCTGACGAGCTGCGTCTAAGTGTACAAAGTTGTTAGACAATTTTCAACGCAGGTAAATAAAATGAATTAACCTGGGAAGGGTTAATTTTGAAAATTGAAGCATAGGTTATTAGAATTGGGAGGAACCAGAGGAGTTTGGTATTAACAGATACACACTACTATACATACAATAGATAAACAAGGACCTGCTGTACGGCACAGGAAACTATATTCAATATCTTGTAACAACCTATAATGGAAAAGAATCTGACAAAGAATTATATAGAAATATATAACTGAATCACTCTGCTGTACAGCTGAAACCAACACAACATTGTAAATCAACTATACTTTAATTAAAATTTAAAAAAAAACAAACAGGAAATTCCCTGGTGGTCCAGTGGTTAGGGGTCCATGCTTCCACTGCAGGGGGCATGGGTTCCATCCCTGGTCAGGGAACTAAGATTCCACATGCTGTGCAGTGCAGCCAAAAATAAAATAAAAGTAAAAATAAAAAACTTTATTCTTTAGAAAAGTCTTTTCTACAATATCCTTTTTTTTTTTTTTTTGTGGTATGCGGGCCTCCCTCTGCTGCGGCCTCTTCCGTTGCGGAGCGCAGGCTCCGGACGCGCAGGCCCAGCGGCCACGGCTCACGGGCCCAGCCGCTCCGCGGCACGTGGGATCCTCCCGGACCGGGGCACGAACCCGGTTCCCCTGCATCGGCAGGCGGACGCGCAACCGCTGCGCCACCAGGGAAGCCCTACAATATCCTTTTTAAGACGTTCTGACAATCCTTCTGTACTTCCTGTGATATCATTTCATTTCCTTCCTTATTGAACATGTATATATTGACATACAGCTGTGTAAAGTTGGGCATACCAATAGGAGTAAGTTATTGTTTTTTGCTATATGCAAACTGGGAGATTTCAAACAAGTTGCTAAAATACTGTTCAATATAGAAAGAATGATGAAAACCTTGCCTTTTTCTGTGCCTACTCCATTGAAGCCTGTCACTGAAATTAGCATATGAAATTATGAGTACTATTTCCTTGATTCTTTAAGGTACAATCTGTATTATTTGAATTTACACCCTCAAGATGTAGCATTTGCCTATCACATAGTACATGACCCATAAATATTAGTTACTTGACCTAATCAACCTGCAACAAAATAAGTTTCTGTCTTAAATATGATGAATACATATCTTGAAAGGAAAGGAGCAAAATATAAGAGAAGGTCAGTCTGTGCTGAAGGAATATTGTGTACAAAAGAGCAGTGGCTATAAGGAGTATTAACAAGTTAACACTGAAGAGATATAATCTGTTAAAAACCTAAAGTAACAGTAAGGATGGCTACTATTCCAACATATTTGGAATAAATTCAACCACAGAAAACTTCAGAATATTTTTTTTCTCCATTCTCAAAGTGCTTAACACAATTTTCTATTTTTATTTTCTTTTTTGTCTCTCTTTTTTCCCTTAACAGCTTTATTGAAACATCCCTGACATATGAAAGCTGTATATACATAAGGTGTACCTAAGTGTATGTGTTGTGAAAAGATCACCACAATCAAGCTAATTAACATATCCATCAACTATACATAGTTACTGTTTTGAGCACATGTGTATGTGTGAGACATCACCATTTTCCTAAAGTATTATGCAATATATGTAATATGTCAAATGGCTCTTTTATGAATTGTTTCCTCTTGTTATTGTAGAGCAGTATTCTAAAACCATTATAAGAATTACTTCGCTAAGGCCAGAAAGTTTTGTGGTTTTTTTTTCCTTAGGGAGAGACAAATTAGAATATCAAACTAATTATGGTTTAGAAAATGTAGATAACGTGAAAGTTTTGATATATGGTGGAGAATAACTAGAAGGTTGCCTGTGATCCATAGTTGGTGTTACAAAACATGAAATGGCAAAGAAAGAAAAACATCTTGGGATTAACAAAAGAAATCTTCTCCCACTTTTTATAAGGTTTTGCCATGATGGGTGAGAAGAGTCATTTGGAGGAATCTAGAGAAGATAGTATCATTCTCTGACAAATTTGGTCCTTTATGTGACATTTATGGGTATGGTGCTTAGTAAATCACCAGTAAAATTTTATTATATTAGCTAGAGAGCCTCTACCTCCATGGTACCACCATATTCTAAGAGTTAGAGATATGGGGTCAGGTGTGGGCTACAAAACAGCATGACACTTTCGGAAAACAGCCTGGTGACTTCAGTTAGATTTACTAGAAAAAAATATGCAAGGTGTAAAGAGTGAGAATATAAGCCTGAAATATGTCAGTTGCTTGATGGGTGTGCCATGGGTGTGCCGTGGATGGCTGTGCTGTGGATGCATGTTATGTGGATGGGGGAGTTATAAGTGCATGTGCTGTGACAAGGAGTTTTGTTTAAGTTGACACTTTAACACTGGGTTGGAATTTTTCAGGAAAAGAAGATAGAGACGGGCCACATAGAGAAGTTGCCATGAAGGAGACTGCAGACAACAGAAATCTTTAGTTTCTCCCAGGAATTACGTGGAGTACTATATAGCCAAAGAGTAAAATGTCCCAAGAATTTAAATAGGTGATAATATGAAATAGTCTATTATTTACTTTCTGGGGATCCTAATATTATTTCAAGTTGGGAGAACACATGTTGATTTCATTTTCTGGAGTAGTCTAAAATTAATATTTTGCAGAAAAGACGAATAGCCTCCAAAATATTAGCTCATATGGTTTTCTCCATTGCTGATTGTTGTAGATACACTAAGAGCTTAAAAAATGCTACAGAGTATTGTGTTACCAGCAAAGTTTCTCTATAAAATGTTAAGCTCATTGAAGGCACGGGCTCAGGCAGACTATAGCTGTTTGCCCTTTACCTGACATAATATATAGTACATATTATGTACACATATATTAGCATGTATCTCTTCAGTGAATAAAACAATGGCTTTTCAATGGTGAGTTAAAGAGAATATGACAAAAGTCAGTAGTGTACAGTTTGGCTGTACTTCAGTTTTGTTTGGTTTTGTCATCTAAATTCTTGGACCTAGCCTCTGTATTTAACCTTATCTCTGCATTTATAATTTCTTATTGTAATTGTCTGTTAATTCATCTCTCTTCTATTTTAGACTCTAAACTACTTGAGGAAGCCACTAGGCGTTTTCGCTGTTGTAGTTTCTAAACAAGGGAGCTGACATTTATTGTTAAGGTAAATAAATTATAGCTAAGCAATTATAGTTTAAAACATAACTAAGTAATGGAATGAAGGCAGTGAAAAGCAAATAGTTTTTAAAGGACGCTTAAGCTAAACAAATGATTTGATTTCAAAAAACATAACTTAAGGGGGAAACTGTTTTGAGAGTCCAAGGGACAGGAGATTAAATAGTTTGAGTCTTAGTGTAGAGTGATCCAATCTATATGCTCACATGTCCTAGCCATTGAGCATCCAGAAGTATTTGAGGAATTAGAAAGAATTTATTTTTTTATTTCCTAAGAGAAAATTTAAACCAAAAAATGATTTCAGGAAAGACATTACAGCAAAATTACGTGCCATTAATGCATATAAGTCCAGTCCTATGCATACAAGAACACAAGTACACAGACACAAGCACACACAATAAAAATTTCATTGAATCAGATTTCAACTGACTCAGAGGCAGCTGGTTTTAGAAAAAGTATGGGACTTGGAGTCAGAACCTGATTTAAATTCTGGTTCTACCATTTTTTTCAATTTTATTGAGGTACGGTTAATATGCAAAAATGTGCATATTTAATGTACACATTTTGAAGACGGTTCTGTGGCTTTAGTAAGATATTTAATTATCTTCAACCTCAATTTTCTCTTCTAGAAAATGGAAATCCAAGTTCTTCTTGGATATTTATGGGGATTAACTATAGCAATATAAGAAAAGTTCTAATACAGTGGCTGAGTTAAAGAAAGATCTCACTAAAAATTAATTCCAATATCTATCCTCAAATAGACCGGCCGATTAGTATTTGTAGATCCAATAGTTTGTTGAACAGAACTTGAAAACAACAAAATTGAAAAGTTGGTGACACACGTGTCTGAGAAAACGTATGCTGATGGACCCCTTAAACTAGGCAAAGCGTGTAGACACTTGTGCACATATAAATGCCCACCAGAGGCCATCCCCTGTGGAGAAGACTGTCGATGTATAATGTGGCTTCAGAGGCAGGGGTGGAGGCTTTGTGTGTGAGCTTCCCTCCCTGGAGCTGTGTTGTCTGCCAACACAGCTGAAGGAATGCATGACCTTCCAAGGGCCAAGTCCAGCACTGAGCTCCAGATGGGCTGCCAGGGGGCTGCCAGCTTCAAGCTGATTACAGTGAACCCCTCCTATCCCCAACCCCTTAATACCATAGACGAATATTCCAGATAAGAATAAGTCTCCCCTTTCCACAGAGCTTCTGTCAGGTCGATGATCCCTTATCCTTTGCTCTATTTTCCAGGACAGCATCCTTTGTGTTCAGGAAGCATGTTAGGTGGCAAAAGAACAAGGCAATCACGCTATGTTCTTAATTTCATTGACAACACGTGGCCCATTACCCAGAAGCAGCAGCCTTGCTCTTGTCAGTGAAATCCCCAAGTTAATGTCATGTTCCCTAATAGGCCTTGATGACTAGTATAGAATGGTATAATACATGATAATATATATGGTATCATATATAATGATATAATAATATGTGTATATAATAATATATGAAGTTTGATATAATGCATATATACTATCAAATTATAAGCCATAAATGAAGGATTCCAGTTGTACGTCTTCAGCCCTACTATTTCTTCAAACTGCAGAATGATACTTACAATACCTATTAGACATTCAAACATTTATATCTGAATGGCCTACCAGCAGCCCACATTCAAAGCTTTGAAGTATGAATCCAAAGGCCACTGTAGAGCCACAAGGCCAAGACAGAATTATCAGCACAGGCAGGAACCTCCTACTTTTCTTCCATCGGCACGTCCCAGCTACATCTCTCTTTCTTCTACTAGCAGCCCCAATTGAGTAAACCAGTATAAAATGAATTAAATAGACAGACTCCTGTCTTGTAATACAGAATATTTTGATTCAGAGGGTCTCTTCCATCCAAAGATGCTTTCCAATTTCTTCTAAGAATTCAGACAGCTATTTTGGGAGATGATAACACTCCATGATTATTTCATGTTTCTACCTGGTCTGGTTCCCTGAGAAAGATGTATTAAAATCTTCCTCGGAAGCTAGATAGTGTCTCCTTCCAGTTCAAAGGACATTTGTTTGCTGACCAATTTAATAAAGATAGAGAATTTATTATATTTATTGTAATACATAATATTTATTATATTTTATATTTTTTTCCAGGAAAGTAAAGTCTCCTTTTCCTTCTCAGAGAAAATATGTTTACCTTCCAGATTAAAGATGCCTCTTTTTCTCGTTTGTGGGGAGACTGGGTAGGTCACTGGAAGCCCTAGGTAAGATTCACATTTCCTGATTTCCGAGTTGCTCTATGTCAGGCCCCCATGGCACGTGCAGTTACCTCCTGCCCCTCGCTATGTCCCTGTATGGGGATCAGGGATTAGGAAGCTGCTACCAGATATGGCCCTGGCTGCTGTTTTGATCGTGAGTTATGACTGGTCTTTGATACAAGGTTCTCAAGTTTTCTCAGGATGTGTATGCAACACTGGCAGGCTCGCAAGTTAACTTGAAAGTGAGGAGAACTCTCAGGCCCGTCACAATTTCTGACTCAATGCTCACCTTCAGGAGGACTTCCAGATCCTTCCAGATGTGATCTTTATGCCCTTAGGATTTTGTCTCTCTTAATTCTCTAATCTCTCTCTCTTTTTTTTTATTATTGTCATTAGCATACTCACCTAATAATGAGTATCTTAGACTTATGGCCTAATGAAACTCTTCCAGCAGCAAGCTACTGCACACAGTGTCTGGTCCTTAAGAAACGTTCAATGGGTGCTGAGTTTCATTCATTTAAATCAAAGTAGACTTTGAAATGTTTTTCAAAAGCCTGAAATTTTCTCCTACTTTGATATTTCCCTCATTTTCACATTTCTTTGAGTTTTGGGCACTCCAAGGTTATATTTCTTTCTATCCAATATTTTTCCTCCAGTCTGTCATACAGAGTGAAGTAAGTCAGAAAGAGAAAAACAAATACCGTATGCCAGCCCAAACGTAAAATAGATAGCTAGTGGGAAACAGCGCAGAGCACAGGGAGATCAGCTCGGTGCTTTGTGACCACCTAGAGGGGTGGGATAGGGAGGGTGGGAGGGAGACGCAAGAGGGAGGAGATATGGGGATATATGTATAAGTATAGCGGACTCACTTTGTTGTACAGCGGAAACTAACACACCATTGTAAAGCAATTATACTCCAACAAAGATGTTAAACAAAACAAAACAAAACAAAAAGTTTAAGAGCAAGGAGCTTTGTATTTACTAATAGTTATTCCAATAGCAACATGTTTTCCAAATCTTTTCTTGTTTTAGATCAGAGTTAATGGTTTTTCATCCTAATCAGTCTTTTCTGATACAGCCATAATGTGGAGCTATTTTATCAAATTTTTATTATCTAAACAGGTTATTGATTTTTTTCTGATTCATGCTTTTATGCATTGCTTATATGTGTTTAAAGGTATGCTGTGCATAAAAATACTCTTATTAACAAATATGTTTCTATGAAAGGGTTTGAATGAGGCACCTGGAAGGATTAATACAATATTTATTGACTAAATGTTTTAGTAGTAACATTTGACCAGTAGTTTGCTGTGTATAAAAGATTGTGTCATTAAGCATATCATTATACCACTTGCTTAGATGCACATTAGACTGGAAACCTTATGAAAAAACAAGTATGTGTAATTAAAAGTATTATAATTTTCTCTCAAGATACTTTTTCTTCTGTTTTAATTTTAAAGGAACCATTATTTGTATGTTTGACTTCCTGCTGTTTAAACAGGCTGCTTAATCAAAGATTTAAAACACAATATACGTACTGAAAATAAATCTGTAATAAATCTTTGAACTTCATCCCATTTATGAAATTTTATCCATGCTGTAGTTTTTTCATACAAAAACAATATCAATATTCTGAAAATGAACATATTTTCAATAATGATCCAGTTTTCCATGAGTAATATTTCCATTTTGCTTTTTAGCTTAGTTCCACACAAGATACTCAATGAAAAAGCACAGGCATCTGTGACTGACTAAGTATTTGACTATTAAGTGTGTGTTTGTGCGTATGAGTATGTTAGAGCGTGTATGTGACTGTGTGTGTGTGTGTGTGTTTTACCTCTTCAACTAGCAAGGACAAAATTTCATCTAGACTTTGTTGTTGTCATTTGGTTTATATATGAGAAATACATTTCACTTTAAGAACAAGTCACTAAAAACAATCCTCACATAATCTAGAAAATAACTTATTTTTGCTGGATCAAGAAAAATGTCACCTTTACTAATGACATTGCAATAATAATGTTAACCCTTTATTTGGCTGGTTGTACCCTGTGACCTAATAAAACTGTCTTTTCTCTCAGCTCCTTAGGCTGCTGCTGTGTTGTAAGTGCCCTTGCGTCTTCTACACAAGCACTTTCTTTCCTGATGAAGTTTACCCAAGCTCAGATGTCCACTACTTCATTTCCAGAAAAAGAAATAACTTACTCTTAAAGTTCAAACTTAAAACTTATCATTAAATCCCAGGAGTTTTCACTGATTTAAATAATAATCAGATATGAGGTGTTAAATTTGGGTAAGAAAAAAGTCATCCACAATTTTTTTTGTTTTTTTTGCGGTACGCGGGCCTCTCACTGCCGCGGCCTCTCCCGCCGCGGAGCACAGGCTCCGGACGCGCAGGCGCAGCGGCCATGGCTCACGGGCCCAGCCGCTCCGCGGCACGTGGGATCTTCCCGGACCGGGGCACGAACCCGCGTGTCCCCTGCATCGGCAGGCGGACGCGCAACCACTGCGCCACCAGGGAAGCCCTCACAGGTAACTTTTTTGTTGTTTTTATTTTGCGGTACGCGGGCCTCTCACTGCCGCGGCCTCTCCCGCCGCGGAGCACAGGCTCCGGACGCGCAGGCGCAGCGGCCATGGCTCACGGGCCCAGCCGCTCCGCGGCACGTGGGATCTTCCCGGAGCACGTGGGACCCTCCCAGACCGGGGCACGAACCCGCGTCCCCTGCATCGGCAGGCGGACTCTCAACCACGGCGCCACCAGGGAAGCCCCATCCACAATTTAATATGAATTAAATTCCTAAAATTTATAAGAATAACTCACTGAAATGCTTTTGATATGAAAATTTATTATTTTACAGTATTTATTTGCTGTCTCCTATCCTATTCTTCTTTGGTTTAGTTTGATGATAATATATAGATTTAAATCTCATCTAAATTATCTTTCCCACCGGGCTGCCATAGCCTCGGGCTATTTTGTTCTGTCCCATTAAGGTGTCATTCCACCCAGCATGCATTCCTTTGGACAAGGAGTCACCATCCAACCCGCCGGCTCCCATACACCCAGCTCAAACCCATTCTACCCCTGCTTAATTTTCCTGCTTCTATCAATGGCTCTTCTCTTAACAATATTTGAACATTTTCTAGGTTGGAAAGCTTAACTGCATCCTTATACACTTTTTCTTATTTGAAACATATCTTCCAAGGGCAATTTTTACTCCACCCTCCTTTGGAGTGGACATCTTTATTCAGTCCCCCATCACCAGACCTGGAGAGACTTGCTAGCATTATGTTAGTTTCCTGATCCATGAACACGGCATAAGGGAAAACTCTTCTGTTTCCCCTCTACTCTCAGTGCTTCACTTCTGAAACCAGATGTGTGGATTCTCCCACACATCAAGTCATTCTCTGATATCAGCTGGGTGTCCTATAATTTAACTCAATTCTGACACGATCTCCCTGGAGTTGGCACAGATTCCGCAGGTTAAGTCAGTCCCACATGACTGCCCCACTGCAGACACTGAGCCAAAGTCCAGCTTGTCCCATGGGCTGCATGATTCCCTACTATGGCTCATTAATTTGCTAGCAGGACTCAGGACTCAGGAAAACGATTGATTTATTAGGTTACCAGTTTATTACATAAGGATACAGTTGAGGAGTGGCCCGATGGAGGAGATGCATAGAGCAAGGGTGTGGGGAGGGGAGTGAAGTTTCCATGCCCCTTCCAGATGTGCCATCTTCCCAGCACTTACATGTGTTCACCAATCTGGAGTTTCTCTGAACCCCAATTTTGGGAGGTTTTGGGATGGCTTCATTACACAGACATGGTTGATTAAATTGTTAGCCATTGGTGATTTAATTCAATCTCTAGCTCCTCCCTTCTCCCCAGGGGTTGGAGGTCAGGAATTTCCAACCCTCTAATCACATGAATTGGCAACCAAGGCCCCTCCTTAGGGCCTTTCCAAAAGTCACCTCATTAATGTAAGCTCAGGTGTGGCCTAAAGGGGCTTATAATGAAGAAGAGAAAACTTAATTGAAATTCCAAGAGTTTTAGAAGCCCTGTGCTAGGAATGGGGACAAAGACCAAATATTTTTTTATTATAAGTCACAATGTCACAGGTGGCATATTTATCCATTTATTTATGTCTTCTTTGATTTCTCTCAGTATGTTGAGCAGTTTTCAGCAGTGATCTTGCACATCTTTTGTCAGATTTATTCCTCAGTATTTCACATTTTTGAATCTATTCTGAGTGGTATTGTTTCTTTAATTTCTGATTGTTGCTAATTTACAGAAATACTAATTATTTTAAAAATTAATCTTGTATCCTGCAACCTCGTTAAATTCACTTAGCTTAAGTAGTTATTTGGATACATTCTGTAGAGTTGCTACATGATGATTACGTTGATTACAAACGGAGAGAAATTAACTTCTTCGTTTCCAATTGGACAACGTTCATTTCTTTGCCATTCCTTAATGCATTGTCATTAAGAATCAGGCAAGATTTTCCAGTACAGTGTGAAATAGAAATGGTGAAAAAGCAAACACCTTGCCCTTCCTCCTGCTCTCAGGAGAAAGGATTCAGTCTTTCACCTTTAAGTAGGAGAATAGCTATAGATTTTTTAGATGATGCCCTTGCTCAGGTTGAGAATGTTCCCTTATATTAATCAAAACTTTCTCCTTCAGCTATTGACATTAACATGTAGTTTATCCTTTCCTTTTTTTAAAACACAGTGAAATGCATTGATTGATTCTTAAATGTTAAACCAACTTTGCATTTTTTGAAATAAGCCCTATTTGTAAATTGATCTGTATTTTTGTTTCTCGTATGTGTTTGCCTAATTTTGAAATCAATGTAATATTGACCATAAAAATGATTTTGAAATTATTCATTCCTCTTCAATTTTCTGCAAATGTTTAGGTAGAATTCCATTTTTTTCTTCCTTAAATGTTTGCTAATGTTTATCAGTGAAGCCATTATGGTGTGGAGTATTCTTTGTAGGAATGTTTTAACTATAGTTTCACTGCCTTTAAGAGATGTAAACTTTTGTTTCTTCTGCGAGCTTTAGTAGAATTTGTCTTTTAAGGAACATGTCCATTTAGGTTTCTTAATATATTGGCATAAGGTTGTTCATAATAATCCCTTGTTCTTTTAATGCCTACACAGTCTGTAATGATGTCACCTCTCATTGTAAATATTGGTCATTTGTGTCTCCTCTCTTTGTTCCCTGATTAGTCAGCTTGAGGTTTACCAATTTTATGGATTTTTTTCTCAGTTGGCTATTTTTATTTTCTAATTATTCAATTTCTCTTTGATATTTATCATTTTATTTCTTTTGCTATATTGCTTGCTCTTTGTTTTCTAGTTGCTTAGTTTGGAAACTGAGGTCTTTGACTTGAGACTTTTCTTCTTTTCTAATGTTGGCTTTTATTCTATACCTATCCCTTTAAGTTCTACTTTAGTTCACACTATAAATGTTGATATGTTATATTTTCATTTTCATTCAGTTTAAAATATTCTGTAATTCTGCTATTGGTTTCTTTATTGACCCATGGATTATTGAGAAGTGTGATATTTAGTTCCTACCTATTTGAGGATTTTCTAGAGTCTTCACTGTTATTGATTTCTAATTTAAATATATTGTGGTCAGAGACCATATTCTGCATAAATTTAATTTTTTTAAATACATGGAGTTTTCTAATGGCTTAGAATACGATTGACCTTTAAGTGTCTCACGTGCAATTGAAAGTAATGTCGATTGTGCTGTTGTTTAATGGGGTATTCTAGAAACGTCAGTTAGGTCAAGTTGATTTCCAGTGGTGTTCAAGTCTTCTATATACTTATGATACCCTGATAAATTTTATAGACTATTGTTCTTTCAATTATTGAGGGAGGGATGTTGAAATCTCTAACTATAACTGAATTTTACTATTTCTATCTGTGGTTCTATTGATTTTTTCTTAATTAATCTTAAAATCCTCTTCTTAGGCACTTAAACAATTAAGGTTGTTAGGTCCTTTTGATGCTTTGGAACAGTTATTATTATGCAAGACCTTCTTTGTACCGGGTAATATTCTTTGTTCTAAAATATAATGTTTCTATTACTAAAATAGTCTCTCTAGCCTTCTTTTGTTTAATGTTTGTGTGGGATAACTTTATCCATCCTTTCACTTCTAATCTACTTTTTCTTTATATTTATATGGGTTTATTAAAGAACATATAGGTGTGTCTTGCTTTATTATCTGGCAGTACTCATTCAGTGTGGTTCTTAAAATAATTTACAGTCTTATGATTATTGATATGATTGGTTATGAATTTACTGTTTTTCTATTCGTGTTCTGTATGTGTTCTATTTTTCCCATCTGTCCTTGGTTTCTTTCTTTTCTCTCTTTTTCTGCCTTGTTTTGGATTATTTTACTTATAATCTCTTCTATCTCCTTTGTTAGCTTATTAGCTTAACTATTTTTCATGCATGTTTTGTGTTTGATTTGGGATTTATGTTGTTCATTTTAACTTCCCACTGGCTGTTTTCCAGATATATTATCCATAATATAAAAACCTCACAATTGCATATTTTCATTTCTCCTCTCCTGCCCTCATTGTTACGTTTGTCGTATATGTTACTTTCCATACATGATATAATCCCCACAAATATCTATTTTTTGCCTTAAGAAGTCAATTTTTATTTAAGAAGATTTAAGTAATAAAAAACTATCTTTCATATTTGTATACATATTTACCATGCCCTTCATTTGTATTTGAAATCTAGTTGCCATCTGTTGTCAGATCCTTTCTGCCTTTCCTTTACCGTTTCTGTAGTGCAGTCTGCCGTTGGTGAATTTCAATTTCGTATGTCTAAAAAATGTTATTTATATTAAAATATACTTTGCTGGATGTAGAACACAATGTTAACAGTTTTGTTCTTTTTATAAAAAAGAGGAAAGCCAAAAATAAAAGGCTTTGCAGATGTCCCTCTGCAAGTGATGTCTTTTTTTATTTTTAACATCTTTATTGGAGCACAATTGCTTCACAAGGGTGTGCTGTCTTTTGCTTTACAACAAAGTGAATAAGCTGTACATATACACACATGCCCATACCTCCTCCCTCTTGTGTCCACCCCCCATCCCACCCCTCCAGGTGTCACAAAGCATCAAGCTGATTTCCCTGAGCCATGCAGCTGCTTCCCACTAGCTGTCTATTTTAAATTTGGTAGTGTACATATGTCCATGTCACTCTCTCACTTCGTCCCAGCCCACCCCTCCCCCTCCCAGCATCCCCAAGTCCACCATCTACATCTGAGCCCCCATTCCTGTCCTGCCCCCAAGCTCTTCAGAACCACTCCTTTCTTTCTTTTTAGATTCCATATATATGTGTTAGCCTACAGTATTTGTTTTTCTCTTTCTGAATTACTTCACTCTATATGACAGACTCTAGGACCATCCACCTCACTACAAATAACTCAATTTTGTTTCTTTTTATGGCCGAGCAATATTCCATTGTATATACGTGCCACATCTTCTTTATCCATTCAACTGTCAGTGGACACTTAGGTTGCTTCCATGTCCTGGTTATTGTACATAGAGCTGCAATGAATATTGTGGTACCTGACTCTTTGAATTCAGTTTTTCACCATTGACAACAGTGTTGCCTGTGGGTTTGTCATATTTGGCCTTTATTATGTTGAGGTAAGTTCCCTCTATGCCTACTTTCTGGAGGGTTTTTATCATAATTCTGTATTGAATTTTGTCAAAAGCTTTTTCTGCATCGATTGAAATGATCATATGGTTTTTCTCCTTCATTTTGTTAATATGGTTTATCACAGTGATTGACTTGCGTATATTGAAGAATCCTTGCATTCCTGGGATAAGCCCCACTTGATCATGGTGTATGATCCTTTTAATGTGCTGTTGGATTCTGTTTGCTAGTATTTTGTTTAGGATTTTTGCACCTATGTTCATCAGTGATATTGGCCTGCAGTTTTCTTTCTTCGTGCGCCTGTGAAGCCATCTGGTCCTGGGCTTTTGTTTTTTGAAAGATTTTTAATCACAGTTTCAATTTCAGTGCCTGTGATTTGTCTGTTTATATTTTCTGCTTCTTCCTGGTTCAGTCTCAGAAGGTTGTGTTTCTCTAAGAATTTGCCCATTTCTTCCAGGTTGTCCATTTTATTGGCATATAGTTGCTTGTAGTAATCTCTCATGATCCTTTATTTCTGCAGTGTCAGTTGTTACTTCTCCTTTTTCATTTCTAATTCTATTGGTTTGAGTCTTCTCCCTTATTTTCTTGATGAGTCTGGCTAATGGTTTGTCAATTTTGTTTAACTTCTCAAAGAACCAGCTTTTAGTTTATTGACCTTTGCTATCATTTCCTTCATTTCTTTTTCATTTATTTCTGATCTGATCTTTATGATTTCTTTCCTTCTGCTAACTTTGGGGGGTTTTTTGTTCTTCTTTCTCTAATTGCTTTAGGTGTAAGG
>NC_041220.1:4953514-4953794 GCF_002837175.3 Physeter macrocephalus
TTCGTTTGCTGCATCCCATAGGTTTTGGGTCGTCGTGTTTTCATTGTCATTTGTTTCTAGGTATTTTTTGATTTCCTCTTTGATTTCTGCAGTGGTTTCTTGGTTATTTAGTAGTGTATTGTTTAGCCTCTATGTGTTTGCAATTTTTACAGATGTTTCCCTGTAATTGATATCTAGTCTTAATAGCGTTGTGCTGGGAAAAGATACTTGATATGTTTTCAATTTTCTTAAATTTACCAACGCTTGATTTGTGACCCAAGATATGATCTATCCTGGAGAA
>NC_041220.1:4953944-4963475 GCF_002837175.3 Physeter macrocephalus
TCCATCCCCTCACTTTCATTCTGTATGTGTCCCTAGGTCTGAAGTGGGTCTCTCATAGACAGCATATATATGGGTCTTGTTTTTGTATCCATTCAGCCAGTCTGTGTCTTTCGGTTGTAGCATTTAATTCATTTACATTTAAGGTAATTATCGATATGTATATTCCTGTTACCATTTTCTTAATTATTTTGTGTTTGTTATTGTAGTTATTTTCCTTCTCTTGTGTTCCCTGCCTAGAGAAGTTCATTTAGCATTTGTTGTAGAGCTGGTTTGGTGGTGCTGAATTCTCTTAGCTTTTGCTTGTCTGTAAAGTTTAATTTATCCATCGAATCTGAATGAGATCCTTGCTGGGTAGAGTAATCTTGGCTGTAGGTTTTTCCCTTTCATCACTTTAAATATGTCCCGCCACTCCATTCTGGCTTGCAGAGTTTCTGCTGTAAGATCAGCTGTTAACCTTGTGGGGATTCCCTTGTATTAGGGAAGTTTTCAACTATAATCTCTTCAAATATTTTCTCAGTCCCTTTGTTTTTCTCTTCTTCTTCTGGGACCCCTGTAATTCGAATATTGGCACATTTAGTGTTGTCCCAGAGGTCTCTGAGACCGTCCTCAATTCTTTTCATTCTTTTTTCTTCACTCTGCTCTGCAGTAGTTATTTCCACTAGTTTATCTTCCAGGTAACTTATCCATTATTTTGCCTCAGTTATTCTGCTATTGATTCCTTCTACAGAATTTTAAATTTCATTTATTCTACTGTTCATCATTGTTTTTTTGCTCTTTAGTTCTTCTATGTCCTTGTTAAACATTTCTTGTATTTTCTCCATTCTATTTCCAAGATTTTGGATCATTTTAACTATCATTATTCTGATTTCTTTTTCTGGTAGACTCTGTATTTCCTCTTCATTTGTTTGTTCTGGTGGGCTTTTACCTTGCTCCTTAAAAAGTTTAAAGTAAATATGGTCTAATGTGTTTAATAAAACCACTTGATTAATCTGCTCCTAAATTATGGCTTATAGCCCACCAAATGTTCATTCCAAATATGTGTCCTAGTACAGCAGGCTGTCCTGTTTTGTTTTGTTTTTCTCCATGAACCTAGAATATACCACCAATGATAAATGTTTAAAAATATTATTATTTTTTCTAATATGAACCTTACATTCATAGGAAAACAAGATTGAGATTGAGGATAAGATTTTTATCCAAGTTTTTTTGTTGTAGGAAAATATCAGTTCACACATTCAGACTTCAGTAAATAGAATATTCAGAGACACAGATCAGTGAGTTGTCACTTGAATAGCAAAGTTATGTAAGCTTTCTTCTTTGAGTTTAACAGAATCTTCAGAAATGAGTACAATCTTAGAAATGTCTGCTCAACAGATTTCATACGTAGGTATTGTCATTTCAAAGTTACTTTCTGAATTTCCTTAGAATTTTAATATTTATCTATTCTTTCTCTGCAGTACATTTTTTCTTTTTGAAGTATTTTTCTCTTTCTTGTTTACCCCTCACATGCTTTCATATAATTTAGAGAATTCTATAATAAAAATTGTTTTAGTAATTAACCTTTATTGAGCATTTACTATATACCATTATGTGTGTATATACATGTATATCTAATATGCTTATTTATTATTTATAACATCAAAGTGGATACTACTGTATTCAGATGTTCATAAGTGAGAAAACTGAATCACAAAGAGACTAAATAACTTCTAGCCCATTTTCCTGGCTATGTGACCATTATGTCACTTGTCAGTTCTACTTTGTTAATCTCTACTTTATCATGCTGAGTTTTCAAACTTGTAAACTACCTTTCTAATCACATCTGCCTTCTTGTTACATTCTGCTTATAAGGGGTAGCAAAAGAAGGAAATTGCAAGGCAAACAAAAGGAAGAAGAGTCTTTCTTCTTCCTGTTTACTTGCTGTTCTTGTCACCATCATCTCAACAACCACGCTGCCCGAAAGTAACCGCAGTTAGTCCCAGCCTCCAGATCCTTTTTGTTCTCTGAGCGCCAGCATCACTGAAACCCCTCAGGTAACAACAGCACTAGAAGCACACCTCTTCCTAAGAGGTCTGTCTACCTGTTCTGCAGGACCACTATTGACAGTCATTATGATAATCCCAACCTTTTTGCTTTATTCCCCAGATGTAAGTGTGACAGATTCTTCTTGCTGTTGTTATTTGTGGCTTACCAAACTTTTGTTTTTGGTTTTGGTTTTTACTTATTCAGTTTATTCAGCACCTGTATAACCAATTCCCTGCTAAATTCTGTCCTTTCAAATACCTAGTTTGGCTTCTGTTTTTGCTGCCATCTCCCTTAAATAAACTCTCTTGACTCATTTCTTTGCAATGTTCTATCTCTTAATTTAGGTCCCTTGAGGGGTGAAAATGAAACTGAACCTTTTAAGATTTTGAACAATTATTTGTATAAATTTAAAAAATCAATTGCTTCTCACATCCTAGGTGAAAATAACCCTTAACTAAGTAAAGCTATCATTTGCTCATGACTGCTCTGAGAGCTGACAGTGTTGGAGCCCTCTAGAATGGAGAATTGGGAGGTAGCACAATGTCTTCATGGTCAGATTTTTGTGGTCCCTGGTCTCCCAGATTCTGAACCAACACTATGTGCGCCCAGAACCTGCCAAAATTTTTCAGCTCTCCAACAGTCAAAATCAAAAGCATATCAGTGTTTACATTTCTTTCGCCAATAATCTTCTCTGCTATTCCATCCCATTTAAAATAATAAGAACCTGTATCCAAGACTCAAAAGAAAATTAGGCATTACCAAGCATATTAATTCATACAAATAAAGAGCACATGTTTATGTGTGTGTGCGCGTGTGTGTGTGAGGGCGCACACGTAGTAGGAGGAATGGTGATTCTACATGCCTAGTAATCCTTAACCAGTCCAGCTGAACCACCTGACTTAGCCACACTGCACAGAATTGTTTTGTCATTTCCTAGTCCTGAGATTTTTTAATAAATTACTTAAGCTCCATGGTCTCCCATTTCCTCATCTCTGAAATGGGGATTTAAAAAGTATTCAACTCAAGGATTATGGGAAATTAAGTGAGTTAATACGTATAAAATGTTTAGAACTACATCGTCACATGGCAATTGTTAAATGACTACCAACTAGGTTTTTTTTGGGTTTTTTTTTGCGGTACGCGGGCCTCTCACTGCTGTGGCCTCTCCCGTTGCGGAGCACAGGCTCCGGACGCGCAGGCTCAGCGACCATGGCTCACGGGCCCAGCCGCTCCGCGGCATGTGGGATCCTCCCGGACCGGGGCACGAACCCGTGTCCCCTGCATCGGCAGGCGGACTCTCAACCACTGCGCCACCAGGGAAGCCCTACCGACTAGTTTTATTTCTATTATTCCTGCTGTGCCCTAGGCTGACATGACCTGGAGAAATATGTACTAGAAAAAATAATGTAATCTAAAACATACGTGTAGGAAATCTCCATAAGCTAGAAATAGTTTTCTCAGAAATATGGAAAGTACAAACACCAGACAATTTTTCTTGTATATATATAGGTTTAGTAATTGTGTGGACCAAGCCTATGCACCACTGCTTCTCACCTCTGGAGAAGAAAGCCTCTCAAATAAAGGGTAGTACGAAAACAGTTTACCTCCCTGCCCCTCATGTCTCTCTTACCAAATGCTCTTGGAAGGAATGCGAAGGCAGATGTCAATGCATGTACAACTGTAGAAAACAATTGCAGATTAAGTAAGGTTGCTATATTGTTTGTTTCATTTGGACACATTTCTCAACCCCATGAAGAGTATTTTTCTAGTTCTTTGGTAGGAAACTGAGTACTGCCCTCCACCTCTGGCTTCCACCTCCAACATGTATACCTTTGGCCACGCCTTTCCTGTCTTGGATTTCTCTGACACTGTGTTTTATACATATAAACTAACTTTTAATTTTGAAATCATTTTTATATACTTTATTCCAACATATCTTTCTTTCCCCCTTATGAGTAGTAGAGTTAAAGCTCTGAAGGTCATGGTTGAGCCAACTCTGAACTAGGTCTCCTGATCCCTGGCGTAATGTATTTCCATTAATGTTTAGGGTAGAGTTATATGTTTGTCCTTTCCTAGAACAAGAATCCACAACTCTTGTTGGATTCACATATGGGTATGTGATAAAAAAAAAAATTGGTAACAACAGAATTGTAAATATTACCAGAAGCTGAGTTTGGGACAGTGAAGGGCATGGGGTCCATCACCAGCAGGTGTGGTGGACACATTTCATGTTTATTACATTATCTCTGTTCACCTGTAGGTGGGAAGGATCCAGATATTTCAGGCTAAAGATGGCATTTCATTTCTTCTCATCTTCTATGCTATTCCTACTTAGCTGAGACCTCTCTGTGGATAAAAGGACTGAAAACTTGGTTCAGAACAAATCTTTCAGGATGTTGGAGAGACAGAGATTGGAGAAAATACATCACAGAACCTCAACTTTGCCAATCAGGTTTTAGTTGTACGATACTGAAATTATTACTTTATTTTATTATTATTATTTTTTTTGTCGTACGCGGGCCTCTCACTGCTGTGGCCTCTCCCGCTGCGGAGCACAGGCTCCGGACGCGCAGGCTCAGCGGCCTTGGCTCACGGGCCCAGCCGCTCCGCGGCATGTGGAATCTTCCCAGACCAGGGCACGAACCCGTGTCCCCTGCATCGGCAGGCGGTCTCTCAACCACTGTGCCACCAGGGAAGCCCTGAAATTATTTTTTGTCTGTTTTAATTTAACATATTTTCCACTAAAAATTACGAGAAATAGTTATCCGAATGTGCTATGTTTTCCTTGGAGTATCGCATGTTGCAGAGAAATATAAAATATGCAGCACTAGTTCCATCCATATCTAGTCCTGGAACATCTTGGACTCTGATCCTCTCTTTTTCAGAAGGTTAGGGTTGCAACACAGTAGGCAGGATACAAAGAGGAAACGTCCCACAAGGAGTTAATCTGACTCCTCATTTATTATACAAAAAACATAAGTGTAAAGAGGTGGAGAATCTACTTACATAAACAGTCTCACAATGTGATGTATTCATAACCTCAGTACCTGCACTTTTAGAGAGCATGAAATGTAACCCTCTCTGGAGATAATGTGCTTCTTCTTTTTCGTACTGCAAATCAATGAGGGTGGTCCTAGAAATTTCTCTTTCTTTTTTCCGCTCTTCTTCATCTCCTATTTTTCTTATTCCCTCTTCCCTCCCTCTCTCTACATATCTAAAGCTTTCTCTATAATTTAAAGCACTTTTTGCTCCACAAAATTTAATAATATTTTAATTGACAAAACAGCATGCTCTCAAGACAAAAATTTTACATGCTTACTTATTCCTTAAGAACAGCAACCAGCCTCCTCAAAAGAAAAACAAATAAACAACCCAGTGGTAGGAGGAAGTTCCAGGGATGCTATATTTCCTAAACGATATTTATGCTCTTGTTTACTAATTCCTAAATTTGACTCAGTCCATCCCTGTTGAATCTTCATTTCTAGCAACTTTACCATGAAAAACTTCTGCTCCTGTAAATATTAAAATCAAGGAAATTCCAAGAGTTAGTTTAAAAAAAAAAAACAGAAGAAATGGTTCTGCTTTATTCTGTGTGTTTTCTTGTACTTTTTAAATGAAACTCAATTTATCAATTCAAGAGAGGGTAGAACATAAAAGTAAAGGATGTTGCCATAAAAGTTGGAAATATATCCTCTATAACAGCTTTTGGGGCCGATCTGCATAGCAAGTTCTTGGTTGTTTATTCAGCGTGAAAGCTAATAAATCTATTTGTGAGAACTCCTAAAAGGCAATCATTTTCAGAAGAGTGAATTCTGGCAAAAGCTATTGTTTTTACAAATCTAAATGACAAGAGCTTTAATATGACAACATGTGCAGTTCCAGGGGCACAGTACGTTTTGGAATCATAAAAGTAGCAACACATTTTGTGTAGCAAAACATACTGTGTTTAAATCTGTCCTACTGAAATGTGCTGCTAATGGTTATACACACTATATTAAGAAGAGGAAGGATGACAAATTATAAACCAACACAGATCTAGTCATTTTGCAAGAAAATCCTTATTTTCTTTACTTATTTTTTCTTTTTATCCATCTGTTTTGGTTTCACACAACCTCTAAATTCAGTTAGAAAATCTGTCTCTCAAGAGCTTTCTCACACTGTGTTTATCTTTAGAAGGTATGCTTTAGATTTTCCAGTAACACTTTTCAACTTTATTGAAAGTATCAAATAAAATATAATTATTAAATTCAAGAATTAAAATAAACATTGTATTTTTTTGCTACGTGTAAAATGTAATGATTCATGATGCCTAGAAAGGTGAAATTCATTTCTCATTTAATTTACTTCGCCAGTGTCTTCTGTTTGTCACTGGGATACAGGGCAACGAACATTGTGGAAAACGAAAAGTTGATAGTCTTTGCCCTGAAGCTTACAATCTTAGAATAAAAACTTGAGACAGGCAGAGTCAAAATAGGAAACCTGTAGCAAAGTGAAGTAAACATTGTTAGAGGTAAGGCAATAGGAAGGGAAAACAATATACTGTGAACTTGGAAGTAGAGACAATATTGTGTTTATTTAAGAACTGCCAGTCTCTCAGGCTGCATGCTGCAAGCTGGCCCCTGTTATAGTGGGCTTAGGGTTTTTTTGGTTTCTTTCTTTCTTTCTTTTAGATTTATAGAGATACTTCTGGTTTGGACTCTCTGATTACTGCCTCAATCCATACTTCAGAGAATTGTCAGGAAAACACCAAGTTTTTGAAGGAATTTCTGCACACGCTGTAATCTGACTCCCTTTTTTTCTGTCACATGTCGCATTTAATCTAAACCTGTCAATCAGTCTTTTAAAGTTCCCTATTAAGTGAATCCAACATTCTGTTTTTTTCTTTCTTTTAATTGTCACACAAAATGAAGTTTTTATTTGTAGCAAATAAGAAGAACACGGGGAAGCATTTCCTAAGGCAGTGGCTCCCCAGCAAGAAAGCTTAGGTCTTTTATTAGGGCAGTGGATGAATATTCAAGCAGGAAGGTTTTGTCGGTACAAATAAAGGCAGACATAACCTTGTTTATGTAGTTTTGGAACATGCTTCTTCATACATTGCATGTTACGTTAATGGGGCTTAAGCTTCACCTGGGGAGGAGATCTTAGCCCTGAAGTTAAGCAAAGGTAACTTTGGGACACTGGTTGGTCTGAGCAGGCTCCAGTCTGGTGGTCGAGCGTCAGGCTCAAACCAGTTCCAGGGTGCTCTTGCTGATGTATCTTCTTGGAGCTGTCCATATCATGAAAAGAAACAACTCAAAAAACAACACCAGGGACTTTCTGCACTGGTGCTACCTAGGGACACAATGGCCTCTCTTGATCTTATTTTTTGCATGAGCTACTCAAGGCCAGGGTCGAGTGATGACACTTTCCCTTCGAAGTAGACTTGTGAGAACACAATGAGAATCTACTTTCACCGAAGCAGTTTTTTAGGAGAATTGGGATTTCTCATGACTGACGGATTTTCACAAGGGATCCTCAAGTAGAGAGATCTGTACTCATTTCAAAGAGTAAAAGAAAAAGTGTCCAAGCAATGAGAAATCCAGGGCGTTACTGCCCAGTGGACCCCTGAGGCCCTCGAGTCCTAACTTTGCTTTTCCCAGTTGAGGACACTGCTGTTCAGGAGCTGGTCATGACTTAAAGCGTCCACCTGAAATTGTGTACAAGCCCATGTGTCTCTTTTTACTTTGAAGTAGACAGCTTTTGCTTTAGTCTCCTAGGCCTCTCTTGAGTGTCTAAAGGCTGCTCTAGAGCTAATGATTAGGAATGTGAAGATGTAGAAACAAAGAATATCTGTTGGGCTGGGAAACTGGTAATGATTTAGACTATAAATCTACAGGACAGCAGAATCACCAAACTCCCAGTTCCCTGAAAGATATAGAAGAAGGCCTGACACACATTCCTAAGTTGTTTTTACAGGAAGTAGACCCACCAGATGAAAACTGCTGGGCACAAGAACATAGACCCTAGACTGGTTGAAACCAGAAGGTTAATGAAGCATGAAACTTCACCTTGATGCCAGCCAATCTGAGAAATGCCCAGGAGCTGACCACACCCTGCTCTTTGAACACTATAAAACTCCTCACTATCCCCTCCAGGGTGGGTCACAGTCTTGAGGGCAATACCCCCCTGTGGCCCCCTTTGCCCAGCAAAGCAATAAAAGCTACTTTTCTTCTTTACACACCCTGAAGCCCCCTCCCTCACCCTGCCTTTAAAACCCCTTCCCTGGGGCTTCCCTGGTGGCACAGTGGTTGAGAGTCCACCTGCCGATGCAGGGGACACGGGTTCGTGCCCCAGTCCGGGAAGATCCCGCATGCCACGGAGCGGCTGGGCCCGTGAGCCATGGCCGCTGAGCCTGCGCGTCCGGAGCCTGTGCTCTGCAACGGGAGAGGCCACAGCGGTGAGAGGCCCGCGTACCGCAAAAAAAAAAGAAAAAAAATCCTTCCCTGAAAGCCATAGCGGAGTTGGGAGTCTTTTGAGCATGAGCTGCCCATTTTCCTTGCTTGACACCTGCCATAAATGCTGTACTTTCCTTCACCACAACCCAGTGTCAGTAGATTGGCTTTATTGAACACGGGTGAGCAGACCCAAGTTTAGTTCTGTAGCACACACTTCCAAGCAGATAATCAGGTCAGATTCCTGTGCCTCACTTTCTTGATCTGAGGTGCTCAGATTCCTCTGCTCCATCTATTCAAATCCTAACTATCAGTGGGGTCCAGATCCACCTCTTCCACCATCCTGCTGCTATGTTCTTTTACAGATCTCAGTTACTAAGTTATACAAAAGTTTGCCTCTTAGACGCTCAGCTCCTGTTTCTGTTGTTCCCTCAATTGGAAAATGTGCTGCTTGAGGAAATCTATGATGTATTACTTGCCCACACCTTTCAAAATGCCCTGAATAGAATATGTCTTTGCTGTATTCTCAAAGCCAATCCTGTGTGATTAAATGACAAATGAGCACACTGTGTTTCTTAGACAAGTTGTTCCATCAATAAATATATTAAATATAATGATGGGTTAATAAAAGTAAGTGTGATTTAATCTACTTTAAACCTTCAATTTTTATCCTTATAAAAAGTAGTTGGAATATAACATCTGACTCTAAGATAGATTTCCACTGTAATGTTTTCCCTAATTTTTCTCCACTAAATCCCATCCTAATTAATGTGAAGAGAAGAATGGGGTTCCTCTCTAATAATTTTCGTTTGAAATAATACAAGTGAAAATAGCACGTTTTCTCTTGAATACAAGCAGACACACATATTGAATTCAGCTAAAATATTTTAATGATTAACAGGCTCTTATTGGGTTATAATTAGAACAGCAATTTATCAAGCTCAGCAAACCTTTTCTCTTAGTAAATGACTCTCATGTGCAGACAAATGATGGCATTTATTTTCTATGAAGTTAAATGATTTAAGATAGTATTTAAGTTGATTTTGGCTTAAATTCAGTAATATTATTTGGTAAA
>NC_041220.1:4965733-5018028 GCF_002837175.3 Physeter macrocephalus
GCACAGGCTCCGGACGCGCAGGCTCAGCGACCATGGCTCACGGGCCCAGCCGCTCCGCGGCATGTGGGATCCTCCCGGACCGGGGCACGAACCCGTGTCCCCTGCATCGGCAGGCGGACTCTCAACCACTGCGCCACCAGGGAAGCCCTACCGACTAGTTTTATTTCTATTATTCCTGCTGTGCCCTAGGCTGACATGACCTGGAGAAATATGTACTAGAAAAAATAATGTAATCTAAAACATACGTGTAGGAAATCTCCATAAGCTAGAAATAGTTTTCTCAGAAATATGGAAAGTACAAACACCAGACAATTTTTCTTGTATATATATAGGTTTAGTAATTGTGTGGACCAAGCCTATGCACCACTGCTTCTCACCTCTGGAGAAGAAAGCCTCTCAAATAAAGGGTAGTACGAAAACAGTTTACCTCCCTGCCCCTCATGTCTCTCTTACCAAATGCTCTTGGAAGGAATGCGAAGGCAGATGTCAATGCATGTACAACTGTAGAAAACAATTGCAGATTAAGTAAGGTTGCTATATTGTTTGTTTCATTTGGACACATTTCTCAACCCCATGAAGAGTATTTTTCTAGTTCTTTGGTAGGAAACTGAGTACTGCCCTCCACCTCTGGCTTCCACCTCCAACATGTATACCTTTGGCCACGCCTTTCCTGTCTTGGATTTCTCTGACACTGTGTTTTATACATATAAACTAACTTTTAATTTTGAAATCATTTTTATATACTTTATTCCAACATATCTTTCTTTCCCCCTTATGAGTAGTAGAGTTAAAGCTCTGAAGGTCATGGTTGAGCCAACTCTGAACTAGGTCTCCTGATCCCTGGCGTAATGTATTTCCATTAATGTTTAGGGTAGAGTTATATGTTTGTCCTTTCCTAGAACAAGAATCCACAACTCTTGTTGGATTCACATATGGGTATGTGATAAAAAAAAAAATTGGTAACAACAGAATTGTAAATATTACCAGAAGCTGAGTTTGGGACAGTGAAGGGCATGGGGTCCATCACCAGCAGGTGTGGTGGACACATTTCATGTTTATTACATTATCTCTGTTCACCTGTAGGTGGGAAGGATCCAGATATTTCAGGCTAAAGATGGCATTTCATTTCTTCTCATCTTCTATGCTATTCCTACTTAGCTGAGACCTCTCTGTGGATAAAAGGACTGAAAACTTGGTTCAGAACAAATCTTTCAGGATGTTGGAGAGACAGAGATTGGAGAAAATACATCACAGAACCTCAACTTTGCCAATCAGGTTTTAGTTGTACGATACTGAAATTATTACTTTATTTTATTATTATTATTTTTTTTGTCGTACGCGGGCCTCTCACTGCTGTGGCCTCTCCCGCTGCGGAGCACAGGCTCCGGACGCGCAGGCTCAGCGGCCTTGGCTCACGGGCCCAGCCGCTCCGCGGCATGTGGAATCTTCCCAGACCAGGGCACGAACCCGTGTCCCCTGCATCGGCAGGCGGTCTCTCAACCACTGTGCCACCAGGGAAGCCCTGAAATTATTTTTTGTCTGTTTTAATTTAACATATTTTCCACTAAAAATTACGAGAAATAGTTATCCGAATGTGCTATGTTTTCCTTGGAGTATCGCATGTTGCAGAGAAATATAAAATATGCAGCACTAGTTCCATCCATATCTAGTCCTGGAACATCTTGGACTCTGATCCTCTCTTTTTCAGAAGGTTAGGGTTGCAACACAGTAGGCAGGATACAAAGAGGAAACGTCCCACAAGGAGTTAATCTGACTCCTCATTTATTATACAAAAAACATAAGTGTAAAGAGGTGGAGAATCTACTTACATAAACAGTCTCACAATGTGATGTATTCATAACCTCAGTACCTGCACTTTTAGAGAGCATGAAATGTAACCCTCTCTGGAGATAATGTGCTTCTTCTTTTTCGTACTGCAAATCAATGAGGGTGGTCCTAGAAATTTCTCTTTCTTTTTTCCTCTCTTCTTCATCTCCTATTTTTCTTATTCCCTCTTCCCTCCCTCTCTCTACATATCTAAAGCTTTCTCTATAATTTAAAGCACTTTTTGCTCCACAAAATTTAATAATATTTTAATTGACAAAACAGCATGCTCTCAAGACAAAAATTTTACATGCTTACTTATTCCTTAAGAACAGCAACCAGCCTCCTCAAAAGAAAAACAAATAAACAACCCAGTGGTAGGAGGAAGTTCCAGGGATGCTATATTTCCTAAATGATATTTATGCTCTTGTTTACTAATTCCTAAATTTGACTCAGTCCATCCCTGTTGAATCTTCATTTCTAGCAACTTTACCATGAAAAACTTCTGCTCCTGTAAATATTAAAATCAAGGAAATTCCAAGAGTTAGTTTAAAAAAAAAAAACAGAAGAAATGGTTCTGCTTTATTCTGTGTGTTTTCTTGTACTTTTTAAATGAAACTCAATTTATCAATTCAAGAGAGGGTAGAACATAAAAGTAAAGGATGTTGCCATAAAAGTTGGAAATATATCCTCTATAACAGCTTTTGGGGCCGATCTGCATAGCAAGTTCTTGGTTGTTTATTCAGCGTGAAAGCTAATAAATCTATTTGTGAGAACTCCTAAAAGGCAATCATTTTCAGAAGAGTGAATTCTGGCAAAAGCTATTGTTTTTACAAATCTAAATGACAAGAGCTTTAATATGACAACATGTGCAGTTCCAGGGGCACAGTACGTTTTGGAATCATAAAAGTAGCAACACATTTTGTGTAGCAAAACATACTGTGTTTAAATCTGTCCTACTGAAATGTGCTGCTAATGGTTATACACACTATATTAAGAAGAGGAAGGATGACAAATTATAAACCAACACAGATCTAGTCATTTTGCAAGAAAATCCTTATTTTCTTTACTTATTTTTTCTTTTTATCCATCTGTTTTGGTTTCACACAACCTCTAAATTCAGTTAGAAAATCTGTCTCTCAAGAGCTTTCTCACACTGTGTTTATCTTTAGAAGGTATGCTTTAGATTTTCCAGTAACACTTTTCAACTTTATTGAAAGTATCAAATAAAATATAATTATTATTAAATTCAAGAATTAAAATAAACATTGTATTTTTTTGCTACGTGTAAAATGTAATGATTCATGATGCCTAGAAAGGTGAAATTCATTTCTCATTTAATTTACTTCGCCAGTGTCTTCTGTTTGTCACTGGGATACAGGGCAACGAACATTGTGGAAAACGAAAAGTTGATAGTCTTTGCCCTGAAGCTTACAATCTTAGAATAAAAACTTGAGACAGGCAGAGTCAAAATAGGAAACCTGTAGCAAAGTGAAGTAAACATTGTTAGAGGTAAGGCAATAGGAAGGGAAAACAATATACTGTGAACTTGGAAGTAGAGACAATATTGTGTTTATTTAAGAACTGCCAGTCTCTCAGGCTGCATGCTGCAAGCTGGCCCCTGTTATAGTGGGCTTAGGGTTTTTTTGGTTTCTTTCTTTCTTTCTTTTAGATTTATAGAGATACTTCTGGTTTGGACTCTCTGATTACTGCCTCAATCCATACTTCAGAGAATTGTCAGGAAAACACCAAGTTTTTGAAGGAATTTCTGCACACGCTGTAATCTGACTCCCTTTTTTTCTGTCACATGTCGCATTTAATCTAAACCTGTCAATCAGTCTTTTAAAGTTCCCTATTAAGTGAATCCAACATTCTGTTTTTTTCTTTCTTTTAATTGTCACACAAAATGAAGTTTTTATTTGTAGCAAATAAGAAGAACACGGGGAAGCATTTCCTAAGGCAGTGGCTCCCCAGCAAGAAAGCTTAGGTCTTTTATTAGGGCAGTGGATGAATATTCAAGCAGGAAGGTTTTGTCGGTACAAATAAAGGCAGACATAACCTTGTTTATGTAGTTTTGGAACATGCTTCTTCATACATTGCATGTTACGTTAATGGGGCTTAAGCTTCACCTGGGGAGGAGATCTTAGCCCTGAAGTTAAGCAAAGGTAACTTTGGGACACTGGTTGGTCTGAGCAGGCTCCAGTCTGGTGGTCGAGCGTCAGGCTCAAACCAGTTCCAGGGTGCTCTTGCTGATGTATCTTCTTGGAGCTGTCCATATCATGAAAAGAAACAACTCAAAAAACAACACCAGGGACTTTCTGCACTGGTGCTACCTAGGGACACAATGGCCTCTCTTGATCTTATTTTTTGCATGAGCTACTCAAGGCCAGGGTCGAGTGATGACACTTTCCCTTCGAAGTAGACTTGTGAGAACACAATGAGAATCTACTTTCACCGAAGCAGTTTTTTAGGAGAATTGGGATTTCTCATGACTGACGGATTTTCACAAGGGATCCTCAAGTAGAGAGATCTGTACTCATTTCAAAGAGTAAAAGAAAAAGTGTCCAAACAATGAGAAATCCAGGGCGTTACTGCCCAGTGGACCCCTGAGGCCCTCGAGTCCTAACTTTGCTTTTCCCAGTTGAGGACACTGCTGTTCAGGAGCTGGTCATGACTTAAAGCGTCCACCTGAAATTGTGTACAAGCCCATGTGTCTCTTTTTACTTTGAAGTAGATAGCTTTTGCTTTAGTCTCCTAGGCCTCTCTTGAGTGTCTAAAGGCTGCTCTAGAGCTAATGATTAGGAATGTGAAGATGTAGAAACAAAGAATATCTGTTGGGCTGGGAAACTGGTAATGATTTAGACTATAAATCTACAGGACAGCAGAATCACCAAACTCCCAGTTCCCTGAAAGATATAGAAGAAGGCCTGACACACATTCCTAAGTTGTTTTTACAGGAAGTAGACCCACCAGATGAAAACTGCTGGGCACAAGAACATAGACCCTAGACTGGTTGAAACCAGAAGGTTAATGAAGCATGAAACTTCACCTTGATGCCAGCCAATCTGAGAAATGCCCAGGAGCTGACCACACCCTGCTCTTTGAACACTATAAAACTCCTCACTATCCCCTCCAGGGTGGGTCACAGTCTTGAGGGCAATACCCCCCTGTGGCCCCCTTTGCCCAGCAAAGCAATAAAAGCTACTTTTCTTCTTTACACACCCTGAAGCCCCCTCCCTCACCCTGCCTTTAAAACCCCTTCCCTGGGGCTTCCCTGGTGGCACAGTGGTTGAGAGTCCACCTGCCGATGCAGGGGACACGGGTTCGTGCCCCAGTCCGGGAAGATCCCGCATGCCACGGAGCGGCTGGGCCCGTGAGCCATGGCCGCTGAGCCTGCGCGTCCGGAGCCTGTGCTCTGCAACGGGAGAGGCCACAGCGGTGAGAGGCCCGCGTACCGCAAAAAAAAAAGAAAAAAAATCCTTCCCTGAAAGCCATAGCGGAGTTGGGAGTCTTTTGAGCATGAGCTGCCCATTTTCCTTGCTTGACACCTGCCATAAATGCTGTACTTTCCTTCACCACAACCCAGTGTCAGTAGATTGGCTTTATTGAACACGGGTGAGCAGACCCAAGTTTAGTTCTGTAGCACACACTTCCAAGCAGATAATCAGGTCAGATTCCTGTGCCTCACTTTCTTGATCTGAGGTGCTCAGATTCCTCTGCTCCATCTATTCAAATCCTAACTATCAGTGGGGTCCAGATCCACCTCTTCCACCATCCTGCTGCTATGTTCTTTTACAGATCTCAGTTACTAAGTTATACAAAAGTTTGCCTCTTAGATGCTCAGCTCCTGTTTCTGTTGTTCCCTCAATTGGAAAATGTGCTGCTTGAGGAAATCTATGATGTATTACTTGCCCACACCTTTCAAAATGCCCTGAATAGAATATGTCTTTGCTGTATTCTCAAAGCCAATCCTGTGTGATTAAATGACAAATGAGCACACTGTGTTTCTTAGACAAGTTGTTCCATCAATAAATATATTAAATATAATGATGGGTTAATAAAAGTAAGTGTGATTTAATCTACTTTAAACCTTCAATTTTTATCCTTATAAAAAGTAGTTGGAATATAACATCTGACTCTAAGATAGATTTCCACTGTAATGTTTTCCCTAATTTTTCTCCACTAAATCCCATCCTAATTAATGTGAAGAGAAGAATGGGGTTCCTCTCTAATAATTTTCGTTTGAAATAATACAAGTGAAAATAGCACGTTTTCTCTTGAATACAAGCAGACACACATATTGAATTCAGCTAAAATATTTTAATGATTAACAGGCTCTTATTGGGTTATAATTAGAACAGCAATTTATCAAGCTCAGCAAACCTTTTCTCTTAGTAAATGACTCTCATGTGCAGACAAATGATGGCATTTATTTTCTATGAAGTTAAATGATTTAAGATAGTATTTAAGTTGATTTTGGCTTAAATTCAGTAATATTATTTGGTAAATAATACAATATAGATTAATGAAAGTTCTCCTGGAGTAATTCTACTACTATAGCTAATGCTGTTTCAAAAATTAATACTATTTTGCAATATGAAAGGAATAGTCACAGTTTCCCTAGGTATGTCTAGAGCAGAAAATGTTGTAAAACAGAGTTAAGATTCAAACCTTGATCTCTCTGCCTTCTAATATCATTTTTCCACTTTGCAATCTACCTTTCTGTTTTTATGTGCTCAAAGTGGTGAAGTCATAATAAAAAGTATCTCATGGATGTTGAGGAAGTTCTTACATAAAATAAAATTACCCATAAGCATTTGTTAGGTTATTTTTTTCTTACAGTGAACCTATGTTAAGTAATGAATAATATTATTTATCTTCCCCTAACTCATAAGAATTATTCTTATCTCAAATATAGTTCTACAGCAATTCTCACATTTCACTTAGAATGCAATTCACATTCATTAGCTGTCTTTTTTATACAACTTTTCTATTGCCATCCTCAAAGGCACCCTCCACTGGACTCAAATTTCTTGCAGCTTTAAAAATGTGACCTGATCTTTCTCATCAGTCTTGTCACTCTTTTCCCTTCTCTATGCCTGGGATTCTTCCCATTTTCCTCCTGATTGCTAACTTCAAAGCTCTGCTCAAGAGTTGCCTCTATTTGCAGATGTCACGATGTACTCCTTTGCTCAGTCTAGCCTCTATCTCCTTCTCCTGGCGTCCTGAGGTCCCTGAGTACCCTCTGACACTGCACATGGTGGGCTATGATGTGGGTCATACAAAGAGGATGGCCTTAGTCATCTCTGTGGATTAGAGACCAGAGTCAGTGGTGTAGCAATACTGGGTGCTCAGAAAAAACTTGGCTGCTACTGCTGAATATAAGTTATGTTGACGTTTTGAAGAAGAACAAAAAAAGTTTCAGAAGCTTCAATTTTCAGAAATAGGAGGTTTAGCAGTTATCCTGTGAATTACAATAGAGATGTGTGGACATTTGTGGTTTCGCAGGACTGACAGCCTCAAAGAAGGTGCTTAGGGAATGGCGGAGGGACACCAAGGAGCTCAGGCACAGACTTAATATCTGTCCTGTTCCAGTGCTTTTTACATAGTTCTAAAAGCACATAGAGTTCTGCACATGTACATAGGCAAATGCAATGCCTACAGAAAACTTTTAGAATTTTTATGGCTAACTTAGTAGTTGTAAGGTTAATGATTAGTAATATAAAGTATAATTAAATATCATTATGAAGATTAAAGGTTGAAAAGTCGGGACTTGGAAAAAATTTCTCCAATCAGAACACTTTATAATAGAAAAGGAAAATTCATTTCAATGAAAAATACTTTCATAACATTACTGGTGGCTAGAGGGGAATAACTGGAACAAGATTTATCAACATTCCCTCTTTTCTACCTACTACTTTGCCTCTCCACTCATCCAACATTTTAATAACTGGAGAAGTTTCTGTCTATACCCAGATTCAACCCCACAGCTCAACTAACTTATCAAAACCGAAGTTACTTTCTGTAGCTGTAACCAGTGTCTCCTACTTGGAAGGCAGAGATGGTCTCAAGTCTACTTGTGTTTATTGCAGTCAGTCCATGTTATTTTTCAAACATTCTTTAATGTTTCGATGGCCAACTTTACCCTCTAGTTTTCATTTCTTCTTGAAAGGTATTAACACCATTTATACGGAATATCTATATTAGGAAAATTAATTTTCATTTTACATTTATATAAAATATTATTGAGATCTTGCTTAAAATTACATATTCTATGCTTATGGATTAATTTTATGGGTGAAGCCACTAGGACCCTTTTCCTGATCCTCACGTTCTGTTGATGATCTCAATGGCTACTTTACCAAGGAAATTGAAGCATTAAAAGAAACGTTTCGGAGAATTCCCTGGTGGTCCAGTGGTTAGGGGACACAGGCCAAGGTCGCATGCCTGATATGAAACCCTAGGTATTAGGATACCCAAGACGGTTTGCTCTACTGTTTGCCCTTCTTTAGAAAGGAAAAGGCTGAATCTTGTTAGGGGACACAGTGTGACACAGTGGTTAAAGAGCGGGGACTCTGGAACCAGACTCCGTGAGTTCAAGTGCCGTCTCTGCTGCTTACCAGCAGCGTAACTTTGGGCATCTTATCAATACTTCACGTCTCTGTAACTTTGTTTCTTTATCTGTGAAACGACCCTAACGAAAGCACGTATCTCAGAGAGTTTAATTCATAAATAGTGCACAGAGCAGTACTGAACACATAATAAGAGTGTATTAGTTCCCTGTAGCTCTTGTAGGGAAGAACTACAAAATCGGTAGCTTAATACAGCAATCTGTCCTGTCAGAGTTGGGGAGGTAGAAGTCTCTAATCTGGGAGGGTGCCTTCTCCCAGGAGTCCTAGGGGGCAACCTGCTCCTTGCCCCTTCCATCTCTGGCGCCGACCTCCCCCCCATTCCTGGCTTGTGGTCACATTGCTCCAGTCTCTGCTCCATCCTCACATCTGCCTTGCCCTCTGTGTGTCTCCGTGTAACATCCTCTGCCTCTATTTATAAGGACACCTGTGATGACACTTAGGCTAATTCAGGGAATTCAGATAATTCAGGATAGTTTCCTCACCTCAATATTCTTAATAGTGAAAGATTAAGTATTAATCTTAATACTGCATCTGAAAATATACTTATCCCAAATCAGTTAACATTTACAAATTCCTAAGATTAACACTCAATATGTTCAGGTGACCATATTCAAATTACTACATGAGGACTTTTCCATTTTTATAATTTCTGGGATTCTGGATGCCCTGATTTTATAACAAAGTTTATCAGAGTCACTTGACAGAAGAGTCTCTATAAGACATTAAGTACCAGACACAAGAGGAGGAAAAGATCTTGAACACATAGGACAGGCTTGGGGTAGGGGTGGCACAAACTCTTGATGAAGAAGAAAGAAAGGCATATTTAAGGTTAAAGAAAATCTGTGCATTCTACAAACAATAGAGCAAAAATTCTAAGTGGATTTATGAGAATCCTGCCCCTCTAATCAATCTGTCAGTACTTTAAGGCTAAGTTGGGAAGTACTGTGAGATGATTGATTTATCTTCTTGATACATCGATTTATTTGGTAGTATGAGTAAAAACACTTGCCGATAATAAAATCAACTGATGTTTTACATAGTTGCCAGTACTGTCCAAGAGTCCTCTTATTCCTGTTCCAATGACGGAAGCCAAGCTGAATCTCATCTTGAGTTTTTACTTTCCTAAGGCCATTTCTAATTCCCCTTGAAACGTTAGCCAGGACCTGACAGGATATTCTTGGTGTAATTGGAGGAAAGCTTGTGCCATTGGAAAAGTCAGGAGAAGGGTTTAGAAATAGCAGGCAGGGATGGTGTGGTCCTCCAAACTAGGGATCCTGTCATAGGGTCCGAAGTGTTGCTATGGGGCTGCCTGGATGGGAGTGGAAGGAGAGCTGAATAGAGCAGTCTCCTGCCTCAAGTTGTGTCCTCTGACGGAGCCATGCAGCCACCCATGGTGATGCAGCAGAGGGACCCAGGTAAATAAGGACCGTGGCTACTCATGTTGGTACCAGAAACGCTCCAGCAAAAGTCCAGGCTCTTGTTCAACTCATCCAAGAAAAGTGTGGGCAAGGTACACAAAGGAGAAAACAAAAAGAAAAAGAAAACAGAAGAAAAAAAAAATCAAAAAACCACTGAAGCTCAGGAGCAAAGAAAACATAGAAGCATTTTACTGAGGCAAAAGGGAAAAAAACACACTCAGAGTAGAGTGTGGGCATCCTGGTGAGTGAGGGATACCCTGCAGGTCTTTTTTTTGATCCTCCTTGTATCTTATTTTTAGCCCTTTGAATGGGAGGGGGTCTTTTTGATTATGGGTAGAATATTCATTGAGGGGAGGGTTGAGGTGTGGCCTGGATTGCATCAGGTTGCATCAGCTTCTGGTCCTGTGCATTTGTCTCCTGAAGCCATCGTACATGAACTCTAAGAGCTGTTTTCCCTTAAATTGTCCCTTACTAGTCAATGCATCTTTGATATCACCTAGCACAGCACTGGGACCTCTTTTTACAGAGTTCTTTGATATTCTTCAGTAATGGTGTCACCGACCAGGGTTCCTAGTCTCCTAATCAATAGAAAGTGATAAGATGTCAGACAAAAAATTCAGGCAAGGCTTTATTGGGGCCCCTGGTGCAGCACAGGGGAGAGAAATAAGTAATAGGTTCCCTTGCTCGCTTGCTCCGGGGGGCGGGGTGAGCTGTTTCCTTATATGGGGTGAGGGTAAAGGTGTGTCCAGAGGTCAGGCCAGAGGTGTGGCTTAGGTGGTCTGCCCACCCCTTTGGTGGTGTTGAGTGCAGGGCGCATGTGCTGTTCCCTGCTTTTGCTCCGGACTCTTCAGAAGTAGCAGTTGGGTTCTTTTGGTCTTTTTGTATCTTGTCCACAATTTGCCCCAACTCTGCATGCATGCAGTTATTTTTAATCCATTATAGTTTCTTTGTATTTTGTTGCTTGAGGAGACCTTTGTCCAGGTGCCAGCACTGAAGCAAAGGGTCCCAGGTCCCAGCCTTTTTCAAGGGGACTAGTCTCAACCTGCGTCAAGCATCAGGCTAGTAACCACCTTTCAAAAAGAGAGTAAAAGATAACATCTGTAGTTAGGAGTCACTGCGTTGACAAACTGTGGGTGCTGCAGTTTCTGTAACTGAGACTTTAAATATCACAGAGCAATTAGGAAGTTTTATTAACTTCTTCAGAAACATCCTTTTTCTATGCAATTTGACATATGTGTCCCCAAATTCCATCCAGTTTAAGCATATGGTTTCACCAAAATCCAAATAATTTCACCCCTTCATATGTCACCTTAGGACAGACTTAGAAGTAATCATTTTATAAAGTTGATTTTCTTTCTTCTTGAGCAGCCCATCTTAGTATCTCCTGTGTCTTCTCAAATTGAGAAATCATTTCTCTACTTATTCGTACATGATGTCAACATCATTTATCAGAGTACTGGTGGTGAGTATCACAACCTGTTATGATAGATTACACTCTCTCCTTCAATATTAATATCATGAAAATTGAATCCATCTTTTTCTAGGACAACACACAAGAGGCGTACTGAATCTTTTCCCAAGTAAATGCAAACTCTTCTGACTGTCTTTTGTAATAGAGTGACAAAAGCTAGCATGAACAAGTGAGTAACAGCACACCATATTTTTCCAGCCAGCTGAACTTCCGCTGCTCCAGAGACTAAAAACATGGACTCTGGATTCATTTTATAGCTCCACCTCTTATTAGCTGTGTGACATTGGCTAAGTTCCTTAATCTCTCTGTGCTTCATTTTCCCTAATCAAGAAAGTGAGTTTCAATAGTATCTACTTCATAGAGTTGCCATGAGCATTAAAACAGTTAAAATACTTAAAGCATGTAATGGAGTGCCTGTAAATACAAAGAGCTGTATCAGTATTTGTTATTATTCTTATATCCAAATACTTTGTATATACCATGTTTTTAAATAGAAACCATACTTCCTGAGGTCTTCCTGAGAGCCATTACTGTTTCAAATTCCCCACTACTTTTAGCTTTAGTGAGATCAGAGGTTTCTACTAAGTATGTCTTCTGCGAGTAGCATCCACATATATACACTACCGAATGTCAAATGGTTGGCTGGTGGGAAGCAGCCGCACAGCACAGGGAGATCAGCTCGGTGCTTTGTGACCACCTAGAGGGGTGGGATAGGGAGGGGGGGAGGGAGGCTCAGGAGGGAGGGGATATGGGGACGTGTGTATGCATACGGCTGATTCGCTTTGTTGTGCAAAAGAAACTAACACAGTATTGTGAAGCGATTAGACACCAATAAAGATCTATTAAAAAAAAAAAAAAAGCAACTGAGAGCAGGCCAGGCACTCAGCACATCAGTGATGTTTGAGCATTTGGTTGTAGTTCCCACACCACTGCCTTGTCCTCTCAGTACGTCGCAGAACAGAGCTCATGCCGAACCTTTCTAGCTTCTCCTTCATCTTTAACTGCTCACCACTACAGCCCCACATCTGGTCAGGGTTCCCGCAAGCCTCTTGTCTATGTTTTGAACCAATGGCGTAATCCACAGAACCCAGAAGCCTCCTCCATAATATTCCTGCAAACTCTGCTGTCTCAATATTCTCCAGAGCAGTCACCAAGGAAATGCAGTAATTCTTTTTTTTTTTAACATCTAATATAATCTAATGAGCCAGGCCCCCAAGAGGTAAGTCTTCATACTCTACTGGGAATTCTACTCGCCATCATATATCCTAATGTCTGAGTCACAGAAGAGGATCAGTCGAATCAAGATTACATTGCTCTTCCCGCCTCCACTGCTTCTATCACCCTGGTATCTTTTCACAGAGGTTTGCCCTGAATGGTCTATGGTTTCCAAAGCAAATCGTCTAAACTATTCCTATGTAAGTCTGTGCAGTTAGAATACGTGACAGAGAGAAGCCCCCTTCTTCCTAAGTGATAGTGGTACAAAGTTCTTAAACATCCTCATGTGCTCCAGGAAATAATAACATGAGAGAGAATGTTATATTATCACCAAGCTATTCAAATGCGCCATCCAAACTCAACTTGATCTCTACAAGACTAGGGCCGTCGTAGCATGGAGGGGATCAGAAGTAGGCTGTGCACCACGTCAGTGTCAGTGTCGGGTAGTACTACACACCAAGTGGCTACAGAGTGAGGGAGTGCACAGAACACAGGCAGGAACACGATCCTCAGTTGTCATTTGCAGCCGCCCAGAGGCTAATAAAGCCCGGCACTGCGACCCAGCCCAAGCTCGTCCTGCTTGCTGCACAGCAGGCCGATGAATCAAGAGATGAGTGTTGGACACAATACATAGAGACTTCATTCAGAGAGTGGCAGACTGAAAAGAGAGCGGATTCACGTCCCAAAGAACCATCTTCCCCGAGGGAGAATTCAGGCTCGTTTTATACTAAAAGGGGAGGGAGTAAAGTCAAACACTTCCTGGTTCCCACCGGCCTCCGGAGGGGATGTGTTCATTTCTTCCTTCCTGCCGTCACTCACAGGTGAGCCTGGTCAGGATGTTTCCTGTGAGCTAAACTAAGGTGTTTTCGCTTAATGGTCATGACCTGGGAGTCAGGGTTCCCAGAGATGGGACATTATGTATAATTTAAGCATATAGGCAACAGCCTTTTAATGAATAACTTGTAATAGAATACAGAGCTTCTTCTCTATTACAGCACAAGTGTGTTCTTGAAGTCAGAGCTGTAGAGTTACAGCAAGTCTCATACGCACATGTCTCTGGGTGTCTGGCTCACAGTCCCTTAGGCAGTCACATGGCCTAGGTTTACTGCTCAACATTTTAAAGTAAACTTGCTAAACATAAGATTTTCAAACCTGCCATATGTGATCAAATTATTTGTAATGACTCATTTGTGCTGTAATTTGTAAAAATTAAGTAAAGAGTGGAAAGTCATACTATCGTCTCATGATTTTACTGAACTCGGATATGAAATTGGCACGTAGAAGATGCTCTGTGGCTCTGAGTTGCATTGAGGGCAACGTGACCAGCTTAACAAAAAGGGCTTTGTTAGCAAACCACGCTTGGGTCCACTGACCCACGTGCAAGAAAGCCAATCGACTGACACCGGGTTGTGGTGAAGGAAAGTGCAGCATTTATTGCAGGTGCCAGACAAGGAGAATGGGCAGTTCATGTTCAGAAGACCCCAACTCCCCAGTGGCTTTTGGGGAAGGGGTTTTAAAGGCCCTGTGAGGGAGGGGTCTGCAGGGTGTATGATCAGCTCATGCACGGTTATCAGATTGCTTGGCATCAAGGTGAAGTTTCAAGCCTCATCAACTTTCTGGTTTCAATCAGAATAGGGCCTATGTGCTTGTGGTCAGCAGCTTTCATCTGGTGGGTCTGCCTCCTGTAAAAACAACTTAGGAATGTGTGCCAGGCCTTTATCTGTATCTTTCAGGGAACTGGGAGTTCAGTGATGCTGCTGTGTGGCTGGTTTATTGTCTAAATTGTCACCAGTTTCCCAGCCCAACAGCGGTTCTTTGTTTCTACATCTTCACATTCCTAATCATTAACTCTGGAACAGCCTTTAGAGACTCAGGGGAGGCCTGGGAGACTAAAGCAAAAGGCTTTTACTTCAAAGGACAGGGACACAGGAGCTTGTACACAGTTTCAATCCTCCTTTTTTTGATAGTCCTCAATCTTGAGGGGAACAGGCTCAGGAAAAGAAAGGGGGTAGAGTTTTGGATAGAGAGACTAATCATAAACTCAGCGGAGGAACTCAGTTTCAGGGGGACAGAGCTTCAGCATTGGTAACTGGGTAGAAGTCCCCAGGCTAGGTCTATGAAACTTCATGCCTCCTCTCTAACTAGGTTTTAACATCAGTATGTTTGTGTCCATGTGACATTTCTTTCCCCCAGAAAGTCCTGTACACCATTATTGAGAGCTGCAGCGATTAAAAGGGAGGGATGACAGAATCACCTGGAAAGGGATAAATAACAAAGCACAGAAAACAGAAATGGGAAGTGGCCAAAACACAGCTTTTGAAATCACCAAGAATAGCAGTGGGCACAGGACAAGGAGTCAAAGACTTAGGAGAGAAGAATTTCGTTCTCCTGGCTCCTTGCCTCTCCCCCCACTAGACAGTAAGCCCCATTTCAAGAACAGTCTTTGCTTGTTTTGTTCCTATATAACCAATACCTAGAGCAGAGCCTAGCAATACTTGGTACTTAATAAATGTTTCATAAATGGATGAACCAAAGAGTAAAATTAGCATAGAAAAAGCAGAATTTGAAGATTAGAAGATCAGTGTAGCTATGGACACAGAGACCTCTTCTACTAAAAATGTCAAGTTGCTAACATATGCCATGCCCATTTATTCCTAAAGCAAATGTTTATCAATTTGGGGAAAGCTATGTTGCTGTATAAAGCACAGTAACATTACACTCATATAACACCTTTTTGGCTAGTTCCCAAACTAGCAATGCAGCAAAGCACAGATACAAATGATTGCATTGAGAAAGATAAAAAGTTGCCAAACAACAACTTAAAAATATTTGTTTGATTTGGTTGTTTAATCCTCACTGACTTGGAAACTTCTTACGGACAACAGTAGTGTCTCATTCATCTTTGTTTCCTGGTGGTGCACGGTATCTGATTCAGAGAGCACACATTTATTAATGTAATTGAACTAAATCCCAAGAAACTTTCTCAGTAAAGCAGACATCCTGCCAGATCAAATAAACACTGCTCTAATCTCTGCAAGCAAAGGATGCACTGTTGTTACTTCATTAAATTTCCTGCAAAACAGGGAATGCCAGGCAATTCCTCCTCTAGTTGGAAAGACCACAGTGGTGACACTGACTTGATTTTTTAATGTTTTTCTCTCTATAATCCCATCACTTGAGGAGTGCACTGCAAATCTGTCCTGTCTGACAGCTCGCTGCCGCCCACAGCCTGTCAGCTCTCTCAGAAGATGGAGGCTCTGAGAGGGAAAGTGCATTCACACCTCTGTGATCCCATGAATTGGTTTAGAAAAGCACCACTTCTAACACAGTACAGCTTCCACACCACAAGGGAGCCCCATTCTCTTGTCCCTTGGGCTTCAGTCTGATTTGTGTTATCAGTATGAACCAACTGATACGTGCAAAATGGTACACCAGGCAGTAGAGGCAGACATAAATATTTTAAATAAAGCAGTAGCAGTGGGAGGTGAGATAATATACAGACACATGGGGCTTTAAAGTGTTCTAATTCTTTCCTTTTAAAGATAAGTAGACCATTCCAAAGAGACAATGAACTAATCAGGATTACACAGATAAAAAGTGGTATGAATAAGAATGTAAATGAGAAGCCACATATCCTATGTGTTGCAATAAAAGGATGTTTCCACTAAGTTAATGGTTTTCAAACTAGAACTTTGAAGAACTATTTCTGTCAAATGTGTAGACACTAGACACATGTAATTGAAACTGAGATTTAAATTAATTAAATATATTAAATTACAAATCCTATTCCTCAGTCATACTAGCCACATTTCAAGTGTCCAATGACCACAGGTGGCTTGTGGCTCTATGTTGGACAGCAAAGATATAGAACTTTCCCTCAGTGCAGAATGTTCTTTAGGATATCACAGCTCTGAAGATCCCATTTGCTGATGGCTGCATACTCATATCAAATTAAGTATTTCTTCAAGTTTCTCCAAATTAACATATTTGACTTTGATGAGAAATTTCATTTTAAAACATGCTTTAAAATATAATGTAAATATCACAGCAACTCCTTGCCTTTGTTTCTGTTCCTCTAGGAACATGGTGACACTTCATAGCAACATTTGTTCCCAAAGTGACATCACAAAATAAGAATCCCTGGACCTGGTTTATTAACCAAGGTTTCCATAACTGGCAAATATATAGTGCATTCACCACATACATAAAATTGACATTAGTAGTCTATTTCAATAAAAATGTGACTTTTCATAACATTTATTTTGAAATAATTATAGGTTCACATAAAATCACAAAATATATACCAGAAGGTCTTACATACTCCTCACCCAGACTCCACCAGTTTTAACATTTTGCATGCTATAGTACAATACTGAGACAAAGAAATCACCTTAATTCAAAATGTAAAATTGCTTCAGATTTCAGCAGTCAAATATAGACTTGTTTGTGTGTGTATGTGCGTTTCCATGCAATTTTATACATGTGTAGCTTAGTGTAAACACCATCATAAGGATATTTAACTGCACCATCACAGGACTCCCTTGTGTGGTAGCCACATCCACTTCACCCTACCCTCTACCATTGTTACCATGTTTGAGCTCATACTGCTGGCTGCACAACAGGCCAATAAATCAAGAGACAAGTTGTTGGGACAAGGAATAGTGACTTTACTAGGAAAGCCAGCTGATCAAGAAGATGGTGGACTACCGTGCCAAAGAACCATCTTCCCCGAGTTAGAATTCAGGCTGCTTTTATACTAAAGGGGAGGGCCTGTGGCTGGTTGTTGCAAACTTCTTGGTGTTGGAATCCTTTGTTCTTGCAGCCATCCGTGAAGGTCAGGTCACGCTGTCCCTGTAAACCTCCAGGACAGATGTTACTCTGTGTTCTGCAACTTTTTATCTCTATAGGAGTGCAAAAGTGTTACACCTTTAAAGGTCAGAGCCTTGAGAATGGGCTACCCTGTACATTTCGGGCTATAGGCAACATTCTTAACTTGTAGCAAAAGCAAAGGAAAACAAAGGTTAAAGTAAAAGGCACAGATCCAATATGGAGTCAGATTTGTTCTTCCCTGTTACACCATGGCCATCAAGATTCATCATCATCTCTACAATTAGTTCATTTAACAAATGTTGTATAAATGAAATCATGAAATATGTGTTGGTGATTGGCTTTTTTCACTCAGCTTAGTTTTCTTGAAGGCCACTCAAGTTGGGCGTACCAGTAGTTTGATCCTTTTTATCGCTGAGGAATATTCTTCCACAGGTTGTTAAATCATTCATCCACTGAAGAATATTAAATAAGTTTTCCGTTTTGGGCAATTATAAATAAAGCTGCTATGAACTTTCATGTATAGGTGTAAAAAGCTTTCAGTTCTCTGGGATAAATGCCCAAGGGTACCATTCCTGGGTAATTTGTTATGATCATTTTTAGTTTTAAAATGAACTGTCAAATCCTTTTCCTGACTTACTGTACAATTTCACATTCAAACCAGCAATGTATGAGTCATTCAATTTTGACAAATCCTTACCAGCTTTGGGGGTTATCACTATTTTTAATTTAGCAATTCCGATAGCTGTGTAGTGCTATTATGATTTTAATTTCTATTTTTCTAAACTCTAGTGATGTTGACGATCTTTCCATATGCTTGTCATCTGCATATTCTCTTCAGTGAAATATCTGTTCATGTTTTTTGCTTGTTTTCTAGCTAAATTGTTTGTTTTATTAATACTGAGCTTTAAGAATTCTTTACACATTCTACGTATAAGTCCTCTGTCAGATGTAGGATTTGCAAATGTTTTCTCCCAGTCTATAATTTGCTTTTTTATCTTAGAGTTTTTTACAGAACAAAGTTTGACTTTTGATAGTTTCAGTTTATCTATTTTTCCTTTTATGGATCATACTTTTGATGTCAAGTGTAAGACCCTTTGCCCCACATATTTTCTCTTATGCTTTCCTAAATGTCTTATGTTTTTAGTATTATGTTTTATATTTGATCCATTGTCCATTTTGAGTTATTTTTGTATAAGGTGTCATATCAAGGTCAAGGTTTATTTTGCCTATAGTTGTCCAATTGCTCCAACACCACTTTTTGAAATTAAATTGCTCTGCCCCTTTGTCAAAATTAATTCTAGTTTCTCTGTTCTGTTACAGTGATTTATGTCTTTCTCTCCAGCAGTACCACACTGCCTTGATTACTCTCCTCCATGCTGGGAAAAGTATTTCTTCTCACTTTATTCTTCTTTTCCTTTCTTTTTAAAAAAATCTATTCTAGGGATTTCCATAAAATTTTTTGAACAAATTTGTCCATATTTAAAATTAAAAATGTTGATTTTTTGATAGGAACTTTTGGTGGTGAGCACACTGTAGTGTATAAAGAAGTCAAAATATAATGTTGTACACATAAAACTTATATAACATTATAAGCCAATATTACCTCAAAAAAAAAAAAAAAAAAAAAACCTCTACAAAAATGGGGGAAAAACCCCTACAGTTCAGTTTAAGGACAATTGATGTCTTTACTATGCTGTGTCTCCCAATCAAAGAACATAATATGCCTTTTCTAATATTTATGACTTCTTTGATTTTATCTTCAATATTTTGTTCTTTTCTACATATAGATTCTATACAATTGTTGTTAGATTTATTCCTCATATTTCATTTGCTCTGGAGCAATTGTAAATGGTATTGCAGCTTTAATTTCAGTCTTCACTAGTTAATTGTAAATACAGAGAAATGCAATTGATTTGTGCATATTGATCTTGTATCTTATGACCATACTGAATTCACTTATTAGTTCTAACAACTGTTTTGCAGATTCCTTGGAATTTGCTACATAGAAATCATGTTATTTGAATATTTCTCCTTTCATTCCCATCAATGTTTACTTTTTTATATAACAGTTTTATTGAGATATAATTCAAATTCCATAAAACTCAGTCATTTAAGTGTGCAATTGAATAGTTTTAGTATATCTTAGCTGTGCAAATACCATCATAATCAATCACAGAACACTTTCATCACCCTAAAACACTTGAATGGGAATATTCAAGTATACAGTACAGTGAACTATAGTCACCATTCTATACATTAGATCCCCATAAATTATTTTTCTTATCACTGGAAGATTGTACCTTTTGACAATTATCTTCTAATCTCCCCCAATCCCCCAACCCCAGTCCCTGGTAAACACCATATAATCTCTGCTTATATGGATTCCACATATATGTGAAATCATACAGAATTTGTCTTCCTCTGTTTCATTTCACTTAGCATAGTGCCCCTGATTTTCTTCTTTTTTTATGATTCATATCATTCTATTGTGTGTGTTTGTGTAGCATTTTTTAAATCCATTCATTTGTCCATGCACAGTTAGAGTTTTTCCATACCTTGGCTCTCATGAATAATGCTGTAGTGAACACAGGGGTGCATATATCTCTTCAAGACAGTGATTTCATTTCCTTTGGATATATACTCAGATGTGGAAATGTTGGGTCATATCATAGTTCTATTTTTAATTTTTTGAGGAAACTCCATACTATTTTCTATAGCGGCTGCTCCAATTTACATTCTCACCAAAAGTGCAAAAGGGCTCAGTTGGCTCCAAATCCCTGCCAATACTTGTTAACTCTTGTCTTTTTGATAATAGCCAATCTTAACAGGTTTGAGGTGATATCTCATTGTGATTTTGGATTGCATTTCCCTGATGATTGGTGATGTTGAACACCTTTTCATTTACTTTCTGGCCATTTGTAGGTTTTCTTTGGAGGAAAGTCTATTTATGTCCTTTGCTCATTTTTCTAAAAATCAAATTATTTATTTTTTTATTAAGTTGTATGTGCTCCTTATATATTTTGGATATTAAACCATTATCAGATTTGCAAAAATTTTCTCTCATTTTTTGTTGATGGTTCCCTTTGCTGTGCAGAAACTTTTTTTATTTTGATATAGGTCCACTTATTTACTTGTGTTGCTTTTACTATTGGTGTCAGTTTCAAAAAATCATCACACAGACTGATATCAAGGAACTTACTGCCTATGTTTATTTCCAGGATTTTTATGGGTTCAGTTCTTGCATTCAAGTCTTTAACCTACTTTGGTTAATTTCTGTTTATGGTGCTAGATAGTAGTCTGGTTTCATTGTTTTTGCATGTGACTGTTCAGTTTTTTCAACATGACTTATTGAATAAGACTGTATTCTTGGCTCCTTTGTTGTAAGTTAATTGTCCATATATGCATGAATTTATTTCTGGGCTCTGTATTCTGTTCCATTGACCTATGTCTCTTTTTATGCTGAAGCCATACTGTTTTGATTATTATAACTTTGTAATATACTTTGAAATCAGGGAGTGTGATGCCTTCAGCTTTGTTCTTTCTCAAGGTTGCTTTTGTTATTCAGGGTCTTTTTTGGTTCCATGCAAATTTTAGGATTGTTTGTTGTATATCTGTAAAAATTGCCATTGGAATATTGATAGCAACTGCATTAAATCTGTAGATTGCTTTGTGTACTATGGACATTTTAACAATATTAATTCTTCCAATCCATGAGCTCAGAATATCTTTCCACTTATTTGTTTCTTCTTCAGTTTGTTCCCTTAATGTCTTATATTGATAGATTTCGGTGTATAGGGCTTTCACTTCCTTGGTTAAATGTATTCCGAGGTATTGTTTTCTTTTTGATGAAATTGTCGCTTAGTTTTTCTTAATTTCTCTTTCTGATGGTTTGTCATTAGTGCATAGAAATGCAACAGACTTTTGTATATTGATTTTGTGTCATGCAACGTTTGAATTCCTTTATTAGTTCTAACAGTTTTTTGGTGGAGTCTTTAGAGGTTTCTCTATATAATATCATGTCACCTGCAAATAGCAACAATTTTACTTCTTCCTTTTCTACTTTCTCCAATTCTAATAATTTGTTTCAGTGCATTCAAGTTATTGGCTGATTTAATTTCCTTATTCCAATGCAGATTTATACAATTTCCTTTTATTGCCATTTCCAGACATATTACAATTCTGTGTTATAAGAACAATAAAACTACAACCATTGTCTGATAAAATTTATTTATAAATCAAGAGAAAAGGGAGTCCATATGCATTTATACTGTATTTAATAATTATATGATAACATTACCATGCTTTTAATTTTTTTCTTGTAGATTCAAATTACTGTCTGGGGTCTCATGCTTTTATTCTGAAAAACTTCCTTTAGAATTTCTTTTAAGTTAGTTCTTCAAACAAAAAAATTCTCTCAGTTGTGTTTATCTGGGAATGTTTTATTTTGCTCTATACTATATTTTGAAGTAAAGCTTTGCTGGATATAAAATTCTTTGTTGACAGTGATTTTCTTTCAGCATTTTGAATATGTCATACTGTCTTCTGGCTGACCTTGGAGAAGCAAAAGTGAGCGGTGGCATGAAGTGAGATCTTAATTCCCTGTCCAGGAACTGAACCTGGGTTGCCAGATGAAAACCAGGAATCCTAGCCATCACACCCCCTGGCTCTTGCCCCCAGTGAAAAATGCATTTCTCACAGAGGCAAAACTGTAAAAACAGGTACAAAGTTTATTAGAGACATCGCAAACAACAAGTGGGAGATCACACAGAGAAACACTTTGTTTTGTTAAGACAGAGCAAGGCAGATATACACACCCAGAGAGAAGACGGATTATAGCCCAGAGGCGTATGGCATGGCCTTAACATCACATATTATAGGGTGGTGCCTCCTCCTTTTTGGCCCCCAAGGAGGCTTTCTGCACGTGTGCAATGTTCCCCTTGCCCCAAGATGGGAAATGTATGACTTCTTGATCTTTTAACAGTGTTTAGCCCCTCTCTGTCCCTGCCATAAAAATGTCCAATGTCTGGTTATTTATCCTATTTCTGTTGCTGGTTTTTATATCCAGGTGCAGATCTTGAAATATAGACAGGAGTCCAACCATAAATATGTAATCCTGGAGCCTGTTTGTCTCTTGCTTCAGGAAATGTAAACAGGGGGCTGGTCATGAATGTCTAGCATGGAACCCATCTTCTTCTCACCCCAGGAGGTGTGAACAGGAGGCCAGTTGTAAATGCCTAGCCTGGAGCCCATCTATCTCCTGCCTCATGGCCTCCATTGTTTGTGATAATGCATCACTCTTAATCTTACTGGTGTTCCCATAAGTAACATATCATTTTCTTCTTGTTTCAAAGTGTGTCTCTTTGTTACTGGCTTTCGAAACTTTTACTGTGGCACGACTACATGTGGATATCTTTGCATTTGTACTATTTGGATTTTACTGACCTTCTTAGATGTGAAGATTAATGTTTTCCATCAAATTTGGGAATATTCAACTCTTATTTCCTCATTTTTAAAAATTTTCTTCTGTTAATACCATTACACATATTTTGATGTCTTTAGTGATGTTCCATGTTTATCTTAGACTGTTCATTTGTCTTTATTTTCTTTTGTCTCATTCTTAGTATTGCATAATCATTATGAATCTACTTTCAGTGAATGTTTTTTTAGTTACTGTAATTTTCAACTCCAGAAATTCAGCTTTTTTAAAAAATTTTCTATCTCTTTATTGATATTCTGTCTTTGATAGGACATTGTCACTATCTTTTCCTTTGATTTTTTTAAAGCATAGTTTCCCTTAGTTCTTTGATCATATTTATAATGGCTACTTTGAACTCTTCGCCTGTTCAGTGCAACAGTTGGTGCCACTCAGAAACATTTTCAGTTGCTTGTTTGTGCCTCCCTTTGTATCACATTTTCATTTTTCTTTGTATGTACAATTTTTTGTTGTTTTTAAAAGTAAAGTATTTTAGGTAATATATTGTAGCAAATACATATACCTTCAACAGAACTTCTTGTTGTTTGCTTATTTATTCATTTATGACTTTATTGAACTATTAAAGTGAAACCCACACAAGCTAAAGCCTTTGATACTACTACACAGAGGATGTGGCCTTTAGCATTTCCACAATCATCCTTGAATGACATTGGTTTCAGCAGGGCTCTCTTGGACTATTTCTTTGTCTAATCTGTGTGTTAATCTGTCTGTCTCCATTGTATCACACCAGGCTATTAGGCTCTACTAATTGCTGCCCTCTTGCATCTCCCTCCCTCCCACCCTCCCTATCCCACCCCTCTAGGTGGTCACAAAGCACCAAGCTGATCTCCCTTTGTTATGTGGCTGTTTCCCACTAGCTATCTATTTTACGTTTGGTAGTGTATATATGTCCTTGCCACTCTCTCACTTTGTCCCAGTTTACCCTTCCCCCTCTCCGCATCCTCTATTGTTTCAACAAACCCTGGGGTCAACTTGCTCAAAAGTCTGCTCAAATTACCTTCAGGGTTTTTTGCAGAGGCAGTTTCTGATGTTCATCTTTGTGATTTGCTCTGAACCCAGGAGGGCTCTTCTTAGCTGTGCCTTTCTCTGATTCTCTCTAGTAAACTTATTGGCCTACAGTTTACCTTGTAAACTTTTTTTTTTTTTTTTTGAGGAAGAGTCTGTTAAACAAAGAATTTCTTTATTAATACAAACTATTAATACATACCCACAAACTATAAAGTGCTAAGAAATTTAAATATCTAAGTTATAGCAAACTGCTGGCAAGTCAACATCCAGGGTCAACAGAATGCCTAAGGGAGACTGCAATAGATGAAGCATCTATGGTAGAGGAGGCATCTTCAGAGGTGAAGGGGTCCAGGTGAAACAGCTTTTCAAGTTCCCTTGCCTCATTGAGGGTCATGAGAGGAACACCATTCAAAGGGGGGAGGTATGTGATCTGGTGCTCTTCAGGCAGGTCAAAACTCTCAAAATCTAGTGGATTGAAGGGAAAGAATTTTTGTTTCTAGGTAAATGTCATTTGAGGTAGGAAAGGAGCTTTTTGCTTTAATGATCTTCTCAATCATCTTTTTGGTAGAGAAGTTTGTCTATTTGTGTTTGAGGGATCCATTAGTCTTTACGGACTTTTCCGTAGCCCTGTTGACCATTCCCAAAGCCTTTCTTGCAGCTTTAGGTAATGCCGTGGAGCATCAAATATGTTGCCAACATGTGGTGTTGAGACCTGAGGTCTCCCATCTAAAGTTTACTGAAGACCCAGACCCCAGCTTCACCTTGTAAATTGTAAGTGGGGCTACCAGCCCTCACTAAATTGCTTACAATTCACATCTTCATTGTTTTTAAGAGTGCTCTTTAACCTCAATTTCCTCACACTCTGTTTCAAACAAAGTCAGTTCTTTTGTGGGTGATTTTGGAGTTATATCTGTTCTTATGGCCTGCTTCTCCTCTTGTGCCAAATATCTGGTTACTCTCTGGAACTGGGGGTGGGGACAGTAACTCATCTTTCTTGGGGTGACACTAGGCTGGTAGTATGGTCTCTAGTGTTCTTGATTTTTTTTCTCCTTGCCTGAAACTCCACCTTGCAAGTAAGTTGGGCCAGCATTGATCAAGGTCCCAGTATTTTCAGCTTGTCTAGATTAGGGTAGATTCTCTGCCCTATCAGTGGGCTCCTATGGACATTCAGTTCTTTTGTTCAATATATCAGATAATATCCATTTTATAATATGTAACTTAAGTTGTATAGTAATTTTGTCCAGCATGGTCAAGAGTTTAGTCTCTGCTTGTAGCCAGTAGCAAAGAAGAAATTACTTTTCATCTAAAGAATATTTTTTCTGGCCCAATATGACATCTATATACTCAAAAACCCAGTAGGACTTATCAGAGGCTCTTCTAATACCACCTTATACTGAAACCCAGATCTTTTATGAATCAAATGAATACCTATCCCATTATCAATAATGCTTATTTAAGATCTTTTACAATAATATTAAGCTCTGAAATTTAAATGTGCTTACCGTAAGGTCTATAGGTTACTGTCCCCCATACCTAGATATATTCTACACACTTCCCATAATATAACTTTTCCCACAGTCCCCTGTGTTATGTGTATTTCTCCTAGACTTGGACTATTAAACATAATTTGACAGTTTTTACAAGTTAAAAGAATACATAGTAATAATAGGTCTTATGAAAAAAAAATCCTGGGAGGGTTTAAAGCAGTAAATATTTTAAAGAACAAAAATTGAGCCTAGACATTTTCTGAGAGAATTCAAAAATACAATTTCTAAATAACATACTTCAGCATTTCAAGTATATTAAGTACATGTATTTATTTTTCTATTATAATTTTCTTTAAAAAGTGTAACTTTTTTGGATGGTGGTACTCAGTCCAAATAATTATAACTAATATTAAAAAAATTAGAAACTGAGCTAATGATGGAAGGAGAGGTTGAATATAGTTGGATAACATAGTGAAAAATTTATGCACAATACATATGAATAAGATAAATCAAAGGCATATTATTTAATGTTGGATGTTGGGGTAAGCATAAATTCATCACACAGTTAATAGATATTTAAATAAAGTTGTAGATATTTTCAGCAATGAATGGTATACTTCTGATCTGATGAATTAATCTCAAAACATAAGTAGAGATTATCCCCAAATGCACTGATATTTTGGGGGGATACTATAGATGCAACATCTTTTATTTCATATAAACATGCTTCTTGGGACAAGGCTAATATAAAATGGACAATCTGCCTCTATAAACAACTAAAACATAATGTATATTAATTTAGAGTTTAATTATATATGAAAGGGATTAATCTTTAACATAACAAACATCATGTTTACATAACCAATTACATTTAATTTGAGATGGCAAATGTTTAAAAGACATCATCTATCCAAGTGTTCATTATGTCTATTAACTCTAATACTTTAGAGAATTAAAGAATATTAAATAGAAAACACCTGCCTGAATAGTGTTACTTTCAGTTATGACAGTTTAATAACATTCAAGGCATACATTTTTGCCAGAATGATTTGAGATTCTCAGAAAGTTAAACATATGCTCTATAGAGACCAAACACTAGTTTGAGTCCAATTAAAATAGTAATCCAATCATCTCCCATATGTTTATTTACTGCCTAATATGTGCCTACCACATACAAGTCCTTTTTGGTTTGCTCTCCTTGCTCTCATTCGGTTGCATAATGTGTATGTGTCAGATAGGGTTACATAGATAATAAACAGAAAATAAATTGTATAGCATGTTAGATAGCAATTCAATTATGAAAATGAATATCAGCAAACATGATAGCCATATTCCGGAAATTCTGGAAATTTTAAATAGGGTATTCAGAAAATCTCACTGGCAAGCAGCCATCTGAAGAATGTAAAGAGACAATTCACATGAATGTCTGGGGAATAAGTACTCCAGGTAGAAGGACCAGCAAGTGTCAGGAGTGGTCTTTCAAAGGAAAAGACAGTTATGACTGGAGATGAATGGATGTGAAGAAAAGTGCTCATATGATGCTCAGGTGATCAGAAAGCTAATGGGATACTACATCATGTCATTTCATGTAGACAATTTAAGAAAGTCCCAGGATCTAAAAGAATAGGGAAGTACCATTTCCCACCCACTGCCCTGCTCACAAAGCTGGAGTCACTCCAAGAGTGGGGAGCAACTATTTCCAGTACCAGTTCCAGACCTGTGGCTCAGATATTTTGCAGATCGTAAGAATAGGGGAAAGACAGATCATAAGAACAGAGAGTAGCAGACCTATTCTCATAAAATTCTGACTTTATTTCCACAGTGTAAAGGAACTTAAAGGCTTTTTTAAAAACAATAGAGATTTTAGTGGTAACCAAATAAGAGGAAGCTGGTAGCCTCATACGGGTAACAAGCTAAATCAAAGGTCAGCTAATTTTTCAGAGATAACCAGGAAGAGAGGCTAAAGAAAACCAGATCATAACAAACCCCTAAGGTGGGCCTCAAAACTATCCCTGAATAGGAAACTGAATTTAACAGGAGCAGACTGGAGCAGTTTGTCTCCCAGGACATTGTTGAAAACAATAACAAATTCAGCCAGCAATTCATGGAGCCTAACAGCTCAGTGTGATGCCAACGGAGACAGACAGCTTAACAGAGACATCAGGCAAAGAAACAGTCAGAACTAACTCTGCTAAAACAATGTCATCACAGAGTCATTTTGCACATGCTCAGTGTTGTGGTCTCTAAGGAGCAACATCAGTCTTCACACTGTGGGCAATCTATATTTCACTACAGTAGTCCAGCTAAGTAAGTAAACAATATAACAGTAAACAAGGACAACAACAAGCCCAGGGAGGAAGAGAGAATATCTAGAGTTGATATGTTATCAAAAATGTGCTGTTTTCAACAAAAGCTACAGCAAAACCATAGAACTGAGAAAGTGTGTCTCATACAAAAGGAAAAAAGCAGACACCAGAAACTGCTCAGTAGATGGTCCAGTAATTGAATTTAATAGGCAAGTCTTCAAAGCAGCCACTATAAATATGGTCAAAGAAAGAATGGAAACGATTCTTGACGAGTAAAGGAAGATATGAAGACAATATTTTGTTAAATACAGAATATAAATTAAAAACTAGAATGGATTGAAAATAAACAAATAAAAGTCCTGGAGTTGAGAATTACAATAAAAGAAAATTAAAATTTGCTAGAGTGGTTCAACATTAGATTTGAACTGATGGAAGAAAGAATCAACCAACTTGAAGACAAATGGATAAAGAATATGCAATTCAAAGAAAAGAGCTTAAAAGAGTTAAAAAATTACATGAAGATTCAGAGAAGGATATGACACTATTAATCATACCAATATATATAAAATGAGCATGGCAGAGAAAGAGGGAAAATGTCATTTAAAATGATAATAGCTGAACACATGCAAATGTAATAAAATCAATAATCTACACATCAAAGAAGTTCTATAATGACCAAGTTGTTTAAATAAAAAGAGATCTAAACCCAGGCATGTCATAGTAAAAATACTGAAAGACAAAAAATAGTCAATTTTGAGAACAGCAAGAGAATGACATGTCACATACATGAGAATCTCATTAAGAATTACAGCAGATTTCTCATCAGGAAAAATGAAGGCTAGAAGTTAGTGGGATGATATGTTCAAATTGCTAAAAGAAAAAAAAAAAAGAAAAAAAAACTCAGTCAAGAATCTTATACCTGGCAAAACTTTCTTTCAAAAATAAAGGTGAAACAAAGACATTCTAAAATAAACAAAAATTGAGAGAAGTTCTTGATAGCAGACCTACCTACAAGAATGCTAAACAAATTTCTTGAGGCTGAAATCAAGTTACAACAGACAGTAATTTGGATCTACACACACAAACACACGCTCACACACATACGGAGCACCAGTATGGACAATTATGCAATTAAAAAAGATATTATAAATGCCTGTATCTTCTCCTGTCTTCTTTTAACTGACACATAAATTATTTATTGAAAAGTATATATACACGTGTTATATATACACATTGTATATAATGTATTGCAGGATCTGTCACACATGCTTATGCAATATATTTGACAATAAAAGCACAAAGGAAGTGAATAGGAGCAAAGCTGTACTGGAATAAGGAAATGGTAACATGGTAACTCTGCTACACAGGAACCAACAAAGGGGACCAGAAAAAATATATAATTGTTCTTCCTTTTCTGTTTATTTAAAAGACATACATTTACATAAAGTAAATAACAAAAAGTAGCACAAAATGAGGGAAGAGTGGTTAGAGCTTTATGGGAGTAACATTTGTGTATCTCACTAGAATTAAGTTAGTATAAATCTGAAGTTGTTTTAATAAGATGTACCTAGTAAGCCCTAAAGCAACAACTACAAAAACGATTTTCTAAAGAGTGAAAAGATCATTAAAGGAATTGAACTGTTACCCTAGAAAATAGTCACCCAATTCAAAAGTAAGCAGTAAAGAAAAATAGGGGAACAGAAAAGACATGAGACCAATTAAAAAAAAAAAAAGGAAGATGTAATTCCTATGATAGTAATAATACATTTAAGGTAAATGGATTAAATAATATAATCAGAATACAGATACAGTCAGACTGGACTCAAAAAGATCCAAATATATACTGTTAAAAGGAAACATATTTCAAATTGAAAGACACAAATATAAAATAAAAGGGTGAAAAAGATATTTATTCCAAAAGCAACAATAAGAAGGCTGGAGCAGCTCTACTAATATCGGACAAATGAGAGTTTAATACAAAAAGTGTCCCTTTAAGTGTAAGTGGCGTACAGTTCTTCTTTGCACAGTACACGGGACCAGGTTTCCTGCCCCTTCCCCAGCACCAGAGCATCTTTTCTTCTCTCCTTTATTTACCTGTGTCTTGAGGCTGGGTGCTTGCTCTCCTCCCTCAGAGACAGAGGGTCTGCTTTTACTCCTCCTGAAACATTGGGTCCTTGCCTGTTCCAGGGGTGAGACAGATGGCTGCCCTGCCTTAGCGGCTTAATGTTTGGCTTCCTAGGGCACAAGAGTGTCAGCAAGGGGACAAGGCTTGCTCCCCACAGCAGATGGTCACCTTACACACGGCACCAGCGTAGGTGTCTCCGATTTCCTGCCGGCCTTTCATCTTATGTGCTTAAAGGATTCTGAGTGTGGGAACTCCTCCTGTGTCTCAGCCTCGCCCCCTTCACCCCAGCCATTCCAAACTGATAAGGTGCCCTCCACATAGCCTGTGAGAATGTGTTAAACTTGTAGCTGATTTCGTGCCACCTGCTTTTTATGTAGGCCACCTCTTTCTCCCGTGCTGTGCCAAGGGCTAAATAATTCCTTACTCCTCATTAGAAATTAGTTTACCAGTTGACCTTGCACCCCCAGCTCTATGCTATGCTCGGGTGAAATTATGATGTTGGCAGTTTTCCAGCTTGTCCTCTTTATTAGAGTGGGAGTAACTTTCTTTGCAGGTTTCTTCTGTCTAAGAAATGTCAGAAGCATCACATTATTTTTGAAATATGTTGTTTTCATTTTCATAAACAGAATCCACAGATTCTGCACCTCTCGATTCCTTTTTAAAGTGTTGTTTGTGAATAGTTGTATAATGTATATGCTTGCTTGTTTATTTACATATTTATAATTTCTTAAGTAGTTGAAAAATTCTATCTCAGTTTATTTTCAGTGCACTGAGAATGCTTTCTATATTATTTTTCTTTATTAAATTTGTGTCTGTAACTGTTTTTGTGAGAAAAACGATAACTGTGAGAAAATATTAGAGAACTGATTTTTGCATGTATAAATACATGTATTTATATGCATATGTGTACATAGGTATTCATTCATTAGATCTTAGTATTACATTGCTAAGTGGTACTTAGTATTGCTATACATGTTTACATATCTTTATTTACTCCATCTAATAGAGTCTCCAGAATCAAGACACACTACTCTTTCTCTTTGTTTTATTTTCTTACTTCTCTGTAGTTCATACTTTATACACATGGATGCTAATTAGTAGGTGTTGCATAAATACTTTGAAATTATGTCCTCCTTTTGGGTCATTATAAAGAATACATGTATATAGGTGTGTAGAAGATGGAGATTCTGTGCTCTACAATCATTCCACAAACTTACACTAAAATCTTATATATAAAACATTTTATTTAAATCAATCTTGTCCTAGATTTAAGAGAAATTTAAAAGTACTAATGAGGTATATTTGAATATTAAGATTTAATTCTCCATCCCAGATGCGTCCATTTTTGCATATGCCTAAATTAAGACACACACACACACACACACACACACACACCCCGTGTGATGTTTAACTGCTGCTATGTAAACCTACATGATGTATGGTACATTTGCACCAATATAGACAAAATGAAATCATGTAATATTTCTGTCAACAATCAAATTTTTTAAACTTTACAAAATTAACATACTATATGTTAATATCCTTAATCTAATTGATATATTTACTTTTGCTCAACTTATAATAATTATTTCCCTAAAGGACAATTAATGTATCAAAATGATGTGTAATGACCTAAAGAAAGTCATGAATACTAACTACTTTATTCCCAAGGTCAGATGTGGAGTGTTTGCTATGCTTTGGTAATAGTTCTGAACAAAGTATAGAACCTTGAATTAGAAGCAAAACTGGCTTGAAGGTAGGTGGATAAGCAGAGGCATAGTGGAGTAATTCAATGATTATCCATGTGTGATATCTATATATTTTCATGTGTGTAGAGTCCCTTTCTTGATTATCATGGGATTTTTCACTTGGACTTTGTAACACTGAAGAAGTATATAGAGCCAGGTGTAAAGGAACAGTGTACTTTTTCATAGAAATGCAAAAAGAATTTATACACATGAATAAAACAAACATATTTCCAACTGAAGTAACCTTATATTCCTTTGACATTGAGACAATTCTGAATCTTCTTTTAATAGTGGAAAATTTGTGTATAGACATAGTCTTCAAAATATTTATCAAACATTAAAAGATACATTTGGTATTTCAGTCTGTTCTTTCGCAGTTTCAGTCAAATTATACTACATGCAAAATTTAGTTATGGACTTGAACACAAGTCTCAAAACATTGAGAATTTTATCAGTACTGTACTCTCGTATAAAAGAAAAATGGTGAAATCTTTTCTAATTCACCAACGGTTAGTTGCACATTACTGTAAAAGAGCTGTGCAGTGCCCATCATATTCCACAGAGACAGGAATATTTTGTTGATGAATATTGCGGAAAAAGCTGTGTGCTTTTCTATTTACGAATAGGACTATATCATTTATTAAATACAGACTAAGAAATCATGCTCATATGTTAAGATTTAGTCTTCTCAGAGGATGGGGAAGGTTACCGTGACTCAAGTCTACAATCATGAATTTCTATAGCATGATTTTCAGAACATATTTCTGTGCATGAAGATTCCAAGGAGAGGTAAATGATATTAGAGTGTGTTTGGAAGAAAAGTGAAAATAGGCTTTTGATAAGGTGCTGCTTTTTTTCTCTTTACCCATTCACACAGGAGCCGCTAAATGGTAGATGTATGGGCAAGTGACATTAGAAGTGGCCCCTTATGAGTTCGTAAGGTTGTAACATTGGGGTGTACATTTTCATCCTATTTTAGAGTTGTATTAATTTTCATGATAGCCATATTGTTCTTAATTTTTCTCACTTTAAAAATTTACATAATATGACAAGCTGTCAGGTATGATTAAACATATCGTTTCATCATGTAAAATCCAAAATACTTAATGTAAAATCCAGTCAAGTTCGCTTATTTTTTAAAAGAAAACCCTGGGAAGAACTTTTGTGTGGGAGTCTTAAAGGTGATAAGGTTCTAAAATTGCACTTTTTAAAAAGTGCTTCTACTTTACTTTTATATCATTAAACAGGAGGCGGAATAATGCCTGAAAATTGTATTGGTTTGCTACATAAACATGATGACACTACTCTGGAAATATATTCCACGTCCAGTATTATTTAATTTGTCTTTTATCTAAATCTTCCTTCTCACACCCAAATCTGCTTCTCTTTCATGACTTTCTTATTTTTACCACTGATGTCCTATTTGAGACCTGTTGATTTGTTTCTTTTTATCATACACACTTATTCAGTTGCCATCTCAAGTCTGGTTCCTTACGCCTTGTCTTGTAATATATACTTTCAATTTAATTGTCCTCTATTAAAGATCACAAACTTACATTTTTTTTGCAGTAGCCTCCCAAATGATACCTCTTTCTCTAATTTCCCTTCCGTCAAATCTTCATTCCATTAGAAAATAATGAACGTTGAAAGTGGTGTTTTCACTGTTATGTCTCTTTTTAAAAATTATTGCTGAGTTCCTACTGTCTGGATTAAGTCTAAACTCTTTAAATTCGTTTCATTCTTCACTTCCCTCCCTCCAATATCTGATCATAACCCATTTTTCTTGAGTTATGGATATCACCTTCTTTACATAAATATTTACTTTTTCTAGTCAGTTATGCTCAAGGATCTCTCCACATCCTATTTCTGTTTTTGGTTTCACACATTTTCTTACTTCATGCCCTTCACTGCTATCACAAAATTATCACCAGATAATTTGCAACAAAATCATATTATTATTTTTTTTGCTATCACTTCACTATTTTCTCTTGCCTATTAAAAATCTACTCTTTGATGTTATAGCTTCTTTTTAGAGCGATGAACTTATCATTTTTATCTTGGTTTTTCTTAACATTCAGTTTTTACACATACCCACATTATTGATGAGATCATTATTTTCAACACACTTTTATCAAGATGTGTATAGAGTAATGCTGATGCCCTGTATGCCAGCTCTTATTCTGTTGCAGAATTATCTACTTTAGAAAATATTATATTATTGCATTTCCTTCTTTTTTAAAGGAATCACAAATGTCAATATTTTAAATATTTCATTGTTAAAAAAGAGGGCTCAGTATTTGTGTGGTTGAAAGTGTAAGGATGTTGAAAGGAACGGATTTGAGTCTACTTTTATGTGTCATTCTGATATTTGTTTCTTTAATACACAAGAAGGGATTCTAAAGACATAGACACCTTAAAAGGATAAATATCTTGCTTTACACATGAATATGAAGGCATAGAGCAACTTAGAATTGATATAATAAAGCTAAATTGTCATTCCTTGATTGGTCTCACTTTACCTGCCCTCTACCCCATCCCTTCACTTTAAAAATAATGCAGAACAGCAGACTATGTTTGAAGTACAGGGAGGAAAACAAAACAAAACATGGGCATTTACATAAAAACACTGACTGAACTCTCAAGAGTTAAAATGTAAGAGGTTTATTCTCCTTTTATCAAGCAATGTCTACAGACAGAGCATCCACATGGTGTAAGCTACCAAAGAAAGATATATGAGACAGACTTAACATTAAATCATTAGGTCACAGACACTTTATGTGGTTCGTGATCACAAAGGAGAAAATTGCTACAAAGGAAAACAGATAAGTAGAAACATAAGCTGATTTCTGTTGTTTATTAAATCTACCTCCCATAATGCTTCCTTAAGCTAAGAAGTAATCTACTGTATCACACAGTTCAGGATGCTATATACACATAAGATATTACACACTATAAAATTTCAGGTTTCTAAGCAGTTTTACACAATTTAAACTTGAGTAAAATTTGTATTTAAAAAAGACCTTATTGGATTACCTTCAGGAAATGGAGGTCATTTCAACAGCTCATTAGCATTTTTTGCAACAATAAAACAAAAATAAGTAAAAAGATTCTCCAAACATGTAAGCTATTACTTTAAGCCTGGTTAATTATCTGCTTATTTTAATAAACCAACTCGCTAGTTTTAATCCACTTCTACCAACATTTTCTTTGCTCTGAAAAAGAAAAGCAATAATTTTTACTTCTATGCAGTGTCTCATATAAGAGGATTAGTCAGGTTTCAAACACGGCACATAGTGAGAGAGTTAAGGATTATGTAGGAGTTAAACAGAAGTCATTTAGGAAAGTTATTAAGGAATGAAGTCCTGTGATGGGTTATATTTAAATAGCAAAGGCAATGGAGAAGTACATCTTTCCTCACCACTGTGGTTCTATCCCCTAATTCCCAATTTCTGTTACTAATTCTCCAAACCACTAATACTCATCAGTTCTCTAGCCAGTTTTTTCTCCCTGTTATTAATTTCCCGATATGTGGTTTACTCTAAGCAGACACAAATAATGCTTCTGTTTTAGAAATGGAAGTTCCTGCTGATACAACACTGGACTACATGAAAAGAAAAAATCTATTCCACTAATAATAGACATTTGCAAGCAGTTGACATCCCAGACAAACTTGCATTAAAAGTATAATGCACTCTAGTGATTGAAACCAAAATGAGTTGAGAATACATTGCAAACATTTCACCATAATTATTTTCCTCTTTTCCTCCCCATTTTCCATAGCATGCTGCAGATTATACAGTAAGTGTCAGAGTTTGTCACCTGTGTACAACCTTAGGCCAACTCATGCCTTCAAAAGACATTTCATTGAGGGTTAGACAAATGACTGAAGACTGGGTTTGTTGCAAGAGATATTCAACTTTTCTCTTTTAAGGACAAGAAATTTATAGTGATGTGGGAGGTCAGTATGCAGCTTTTAGCCTTCCTTTCCTTCTTGTGACATTCCCTTCAAGGCACAAAATATTATAAACAGTGGATGGGACAGAATATTTTGAATTAAGAATTTTAAGGTTCCATAACACCTTTTATTTCTGGTGTAAGCATACCAAAAGGACAGAGAAAAAAATAGATAAATCACCCTCAAAATGAAATGATGCTTAAAATCATTTCAAATTCCCTGCAGTTGAGTTATTTGTAAGTATTTAAATTCCTATTTTATTGGCTTAAAACATAACTATAGATCTGATTCTTGTAATTGATGTATAATAGCTTCTCATTAAATATTGCGTTAAATATTTCTAATCAACCAATATTACTAATTGTGTATTTCTTTGCCAAAAAAAAAAAAAAATCTATTTTATTTGGGCCACCCAAGTAACTTATGTTTGCCTAGGATACAAACTTGAAAAGTTAAGCAATGTAAGTTGTAAATTTAAACCATGGATTAAGTGCAGTGTACTGGAAAGCTCTTCAGTTAATAATTGTTTAATAGGGCTCCTAGGCATCTCCAACCCAGACGACTGTATTTCCTTGCTCAACTTCAGTGATCTCACAGTTTAACTTATTGAGTCGTCCATCTAGTATAAAGAGAGAGTCCTTCGAAGGGGTCATCAGATATTGACCAAACAAGCCACTGTCCTGGATTTGCCTGTTCTTCCGGTTCCAAGGCCATTCCTCTGCCTTGAGTGGTTCCTTAAGACTCTTTATCATCTTAACCTTCCCAGAGGCGAGCTCCACAAAGAGCACATCAGTCTGTGTGCTTGAACTACCGTAGATGTTGTACTGATGGGCTTCCGTAAATGATGGCTGAAAGGCCAGGTCAGATATGTGCAGGTTTGTGTGAATATCAAAAGCCTCTTGTATTTCCCCTCTGATGGTGATGTACTGGACCCTCACGAGACCTTTCACATCACTGATGCTGACAAGATAGTGTCCGTCTGGAGAGACATACGGAGTGCCTGTCACATCACTGTTGAACCCAAGGACCGAGTCAGTTACACTGTCCACCAAGAGCTGTGGGGGAACCTCCCCAGTGCTGTTGGGTTTACAGCCAATAAAATAATATCCTCCCAAATGTGTATATGCCAGCGACTGAGGGACACACTTATAGTCCTTCAAGTTAATGGTCTTGACGTATGACATGGTTTCAAGATCAATCTTTTGTAGTACAGCTTCATCTTTATGAAGAATAAATCCAAACCTGCAAAGATGAAAACCAAAGTTAGACAGGAAACTCCGGGGTGGTTACCAGAAGGAAATGCACTGTGGGCAGGTGGAAAGGGCCATCACAGCCCAGGCATTAATTGTCAGGCTATGCAGCAACTGGTGGCCCAATCGTGTTAGAATTAACTTTAAATCTTGCTGCCTTCCTCCTTCCTCTGGGTCATCCTTTCATTACAGCCAAACAGTTATAGCTCATGCTGTAGAAAGCAAAATAATTAAAAGTGATATATCTAGTTAATTGGAAAACACATTTTATTTTTACTCTAGAGGGTCAAAAAGTAAACATTATTTTGCATGTCTCTAAAGCTATTGATATTGAATCAACTTTGTTAACTGCTAGAAAGCCAGCAAGAATAAAAGCCTTGAATATATATCGCTTTCACTCACTTCATTTACTTCTTATATTGTTTATGACCTTCAAATAAATCTGACAATCATCACTATTTAGATAATTATCCATATTTTTCTCATTTTAAGCTGCCTCTCTACCTTAACAGATGTAGATTTTTTTCGGGAGGGGTATAAAACTATTATCCTTCTATTTATTACATTTTAGGATCATCTTGATTAACTACCTTTGCTTTTAACATTTATTTTATTATAAATTTCAAATACAGGTTAAAATTTTCATCCTTGCCAAGCAAATACTCTTATAATTTTTAATGATATACCTGCATTGTATCGGTTATTTTATATTGAACAATGATGAACTTTGGAGATTTATGGCATTTTTCTATTAAATTCAATTAAAAAATAAATATATTTTAAAATATGTTTTGGTGACCTCTTTGATTACTTCAGTGCTTTTGGTCCTGAATGCTAGCTGTAAATTATCAAAAGTCCCTGTGACAAGGGTAAATATATTTTGTGGGTTTTTTTGTTTGTTTGGTTTTGTTTTTTTGTTTTTTTTTTTTTGTTTGGTTGGTTTTTTGCAGGGTATAAATACATTTTGAAACACTGACCTATAACATCAGTGGCTTCCTAGCAAAAATAAGTAGGTTAAATAAGATAAAATGAGATAGAAACTAGTATACACAATTATATCCAAAATGCATATTGGACAACAGAATTGTAAAGGACTTTTATTTTGTTTTTGTTAATAATATTGATTAAAACACCTCCTAATATTTCCAAAAATTCCTTAAAAATAAAGATCAGAAAAGTATTGTTATGTTACACTGACTGTACTCCTAAATGAAGAAAATTAAGATGACTTTACTGTGAGTATTAAAACAAAGCAAAACAAAACAAACTCTAAAGAAAGCCATTTTTATTTTTGTCACCTGTGCAATTCATTTTCAGTATACTAATTCTTAAACAAAGTTTAATTTTTATAAAAATAATTAACATTTCCATACATAATACAGAAATATGGTGCATTCGGTGTAATAATCCTTAAAATTTTAAATATAATCACATGGCAAGCTCAAAATATAAATAAACACAGACCTTTAATATTGTAGAAAAAATAAGATGAATGTTTTCAAAGAATCAGTCTTGTATCATGTAAGTCATGAAGTACATAAGCACAGATATTTTACTAAAATAGACATAAGACTGTAACTGCTTCTATGTTATTGCATTACATAGACTTAGGAAACTATATTATAACTTTAGATATATTTGAACATTTGTGAAGAGACTGCTCTCACTATAGAGAGTACAAATATTTCTATACAAAAGAAAAGCTACCATGTATATCTACTCCTTTAAAAAGATATCTTAAATATTTACTGAACAACCACTAAACCCAAAGAACTGGGAATATATTGGAGGTGAACATAACTCACCCTGCTTTCAATGAGTCTAGAAGTTTTGAGTGAATTGAAAAACTGTGAGTGATTAATGCTTAATTATAGTATTCTGCAACACTATTGCTTAGTAACTATTACTTTATATATATATATATATATTTGAAATAGAATAAAGTAATCATTTTGAAAGTAATATTTCTATTGTATTTCAAAATGACATGCACCATTTCTGGTTGACTTATGGGATCTTTATTTTTTCTTGTGTCCCTAATAACTGTGCTTGTGTCCTTCCAGTAAACAAAGCTCATACTATACCTATTCAGGATACAATTTCAGTCCTGAATACAATGGTATGAAGAGACCTTTATATTGTTAACAATCACTTCTAAATGCTCCCATTAAAATATGAATACCTAGTGCAGGTTTTAAATACTACCTGAATGTTAAAGAATAAGCAAACAAACAAACAAACAAAAACCTGAAAACTGAGTCTCATTATTTTTGTGTTATCGGCATCAAAAATATCATAAAATCCTAATTATCACTACCCACTCTCATACTTGTCTTAATAAATAATGAACTTGGGCTATTGGAAAGGGATGTACTTCCATTCATTGACAGTCATTAAGGACATGTAAGTGTGGAGATGTATCATTGTGTCTGGTGTCATTTATGGAATTGTTAATTATGATGGAAGATACTGTCTTTTTTTTGTTATATATGGCATAAGTGCTCAGAGGCAAAAGCAGTAATTTTCACATTTAATAAAAGACATAAACCAGTCAAGTCTTGGCATTTCAATTCTCCTCTTAACCTGGGGTCTTCTGCTACCTTTAGGCAATGGTATTTGAATGCTAAAGAGGAAGAAGGAGACAAGCTCTAACCACTCATGAACTAGTTTAACTGCGATACTGAAGAATGCACTCAAGTTTCCTGTGATACAATCCAGCCTCTTTTGGAGGTAAATACAGTTTTTAAAAATGGTTCCGTTAAAAATGCAAAAGCCCCATGTGGGGTGATAAAATGACATCCCTTTGGCATCCACACTGTATGCTCCTTTAGGACTAGAGATCTAACTACATAAGCAGATGCATTGAGAAAGCCTTCAATTTTTCACTACTGATTTATTGGTAGGAAGTGGTGTCTCTAATTCAAAATTTCCCCCAGTACAGATTGATATTCTGAAGTCTCCCACTGTTCATTAGTCTGTGATTAATATTTACAAGGCTCTCAACTTTCATGTCTGCTTAGTATAATAAAATCCTGCATAGTACTAGGCCTAACATAGTCTGTCTAATGTCTGTCAGAATGTGTGTAGGAAGTTGCAGACTATGAGAAATGAGAGAGTTAAAACTTATTCTTGAAATGACTTCGTGTATTTGGGAAATAAAGTAACTAGGAAATTGTAACCTCTCGGCACGGCCTTGTGTGGATTTGTTGCCAGATTTGGTGAAGCGAGTGAGAGCCTTCTTTTCTTTACCAAATTATTTTCTTTTTCTGAGTGTTTAATCAATCTAGTTCATTATAAATTTTATAAAAAGATTCAACTTTAATTACTGTTTTTATGCTTTAAAGTGAGGTCATGAGGTGATTCACATTCAGAGAACTTGTTTGGATGAAGTAAGTGTTTTCAATCTGAGCCGATTTAGTTTCATGACCCAGTTTTTCAATATAATAGATATGTGACCTCATATAAAGTCCTTGACTCATATAAAGTCCTTGACTTCCATGAGTTTCAGATTCCTCATCAGCAGGAAGAGGATAAAAGTACCTTGTTTGGAGAATAAATGTGTGTTTATTACCAGTAAAATAGTATATTTTCAACAAATAGAACTCGTCCATGCTTTATACGTTAAGTAGCATCATTTTCCCATTATGTGTCAAATATAATATTTCCTATGGGACAACAGACTATTATAATCCATGGATGGAAAAACAAAAACAAATGATTAATTTTTTTGTATAGCCAGTATTCTCACAGTGTTAAAAATAAGCATACGGTATTACCCAAATGTGATGAGATTTATCCATTTGTAAATTCAACAGCGGTCACTTTATTTATTTATTTATTTACTTATTTATTTATTTATTTTTGGCTGGGTTGGGTCTTCGTTTCTGTGCGAGGCCTTTCTCTAGTTGTGGCAAGCAGGGGCCACTCTTCATCGCGGTGCGCGGGCCTCTCACTATCGTGGCCTCTCTTGTTGTGGAGCACAGGCTCCGGACGTGCAGGCTCAGTAGTTGTGGCTCACGGGCCTAGTTGCTCCGCGGCACGTGGGATCTTCCCAGACCAGGGCTCGAACCCGTGTCCCCTGCATTGGCAGGCAGATTCTCAACCACTGCGCCACCAGGGAAGCCCAACAGCGGTCACTTTGATAATAGAAATTCACCTTTTTATTCTTGCTTTCACTTGTATCAACAGGATCTATGTCCAGTGCGCACCTTGCCCAATCACCAAATCGCTCATGTTGTTAGGAACATGGGTAGCCGAGCTCACTCCATCATCTCTCAGAGATGCTGTTTCAGTTCCTAGGGAGGGTGTGGAGCAGGTGGCCAGGGAGTACTGGGTGACTTTGAACTCTGCACAAATGTTGAGATTTGGAATCGATACCTGTCTTACTCAAGGACTTCCACTAAAAGTAACAGAACATTTTGCGGCTGACTTTAGGACCTGGGTCTCTAAGGACATGGAGAGGTGCAGTCAGAGTGTATGTCATGGCAATTCAGGAGCGTTGCAAGGGAAGTGATTTGGCAGAGAGGGGGAAAGAACAGATACTTAGAGAGAAACATGAATGAAACATCATGCAGCCTAATAAAGATTAACTGTGCCATGACCTCCACATCCCACAAGACCAGGCTACAGTTCTTGCATTTGAGTAACGAATGACTTCCCCATTTCTTTCACTAGACAGCCCCCAAATAGAATCTCACAAAGCAGCTTTTAAGTCACTCACCCCACAGCATCTGCAATGATATTCTGCTCCTGTCCTGCTTTCAAATCCATGACCTGAGATGCTACTGAAGGAATCTCATAATTGTAATTAATGACCTGTATTAATTTGCCATGGTCAGTGCCAAGAGTAGTGATACCCCAAAGCTTAGAGTGAATGCTGCTCCAAAGATTTGCAGAAAAACAATTATTTTATCTCCTGAATCATAATATAGGACTGCCTCTCCCCACAGTCCTCACAGATGCCCCCCTGGACAGTTCTCATTAAAGGTGACTTCTAATACTTAACCACTAAGGACAAGTCCCCATCCTACAAGCTAGGAAGTATTTTTTTTTTAAATTTTTATTGGAGTCTAGTTGATTTACAGTGTTGTGTTAGTTTCAGGTGCACAGCAAACTGAATCAGTTATACATATACATATACCTGCTCTTTTTTTCTTGATTCTTTTCCCATATAGGTCATTACAGAGTATTGAGTAGAGTCCCCTGTGCCATGCAGTGGGTCCTTATTAGTTTTTTTATTTTTTATATAGTAGTGTGTATATATTAATCCCAATCTCCCAGTTTATCCCTCCCTCCCTTTCCTCCCTGACCATAAGTTTATTTTTTACATCTGTGCCTCTATTTCTGTTTTGTAAATAAGTTCATTTGTACGCTTTTTTTAAGATTCCACATATAAGTGATATATATTTGTCTTTCTGTGTCTGACTTAACTTCACTCAGTATGACAATCTCTAGGTCCATCCATGTTTCTGCAAATGGCATTATTTTGTTCTTTTTTATGGCTGAGTAATATTCCATTATATATATGTGCCACATCTTCTTTATCCATTCCTCTGTTGATGGACATTTATGTTGCTTCCATGTCCTGGCTATTGTAAATAGTGCTGCAGTGAACATTGGGTGCATGTATCTTTTTGAATTATGGTTTTCTCCCTGGGAAATGTTTCTGATGTTTCCTCTCCATTCCTGTATGATCTCTTTCCTCAAACCCTGTCATCTGCACCTCCCCAGATTTTAAAACTAATCTTTCCATGTATATCAATGGATGCAAATGGGAAGCAGTAAGTGGGGATTGGGTGTATTTGAGTATTGGTTTTGCCAGACACTATGCCTTATTAGTAAAAAAAAAAAAAAAAAAAAAAAAAATTCCTGCAATCCATATCTGAATAAAAGGATTTCCCCAGAATTTTCTGATACCTCAATTGTAGAAAGCATATTCTTTGAAATAAAATCTCAGAACAAGAAAATTTGAACAGGCATAGGAATTTGTTGTATTGAGATTTTACTTGTGAAAATCTAAATCAAAAACATAGGATCAAGTAAATAATTAGTACTTCATAAAAAGTGACGAGCAGGATTATTAATACTTTGTTTTCCTAACTGGATGATAAGTATCCTGTTTTTCCAACTGGAAGGTAAGACATGCTTAACAGATAAGAAACTAAAATTATAATCTCCTCTCCTTGCAATTAATATATAAACTTCCACACACAATGTGCTGTTGAAATATCCCCCAGTGTGTTACAGCTAGCACAGAGTTTTCATGGACACAAACCATAAAGCTGACATGAGCCATCATTCACTAGTTTATGAATTCCTTTATATTTAGTTGTTTTCTATTATCCCAGACTGACCCTTGTAAGAAAAGATTGAATGCTGTTCCTACTCAAGTACCAGAGGATTTAGCTTTTATCTGAATTTCGCATAAACAGCTCAGTAAAATACACCTGTTCCTAAAGAGTGGTCACATTCACATTTGAAAGAGGTGAAGCACAGAAGTAGAATTGACACATTTAGTAAAGATTTATAACTAGGGCAAGGACGGTTTCTGAATTGGCCTAATGCTTAGATGTGTTTGAGAAATGATAATACTTTGAAGTTTTCTGTTTTCAACACACAGGTTGAAAAGCTGAAATGAACACCAGGATGCCCTCCTTCCTGACTTTTATAAGTATATTGTGCGAATTCTGTATTAAAGATTTTAGCTACTTTACTTCTTCCCTACTTTCATTTTTAATTTTTTTTCTTAAAACATGAAGTAGAAGGTATTACTGATCACTAAATCCCCTATTGTCTTCCTTCTCTGGTACCTTATTTTTCTGTTGTGTAGGGAGTTTGATTCTTCTAGGAAAAACTGAGACATAAATACGTAACTTAATTTTATTATATTCAGGATGTCTAATCGCTAGACAGAATTAATATAGTGTCTAAAGTTCTATCACTTCTAGTGAGTAACCAGGGCATACAGAAATAAACGGATTTATTAAGACTTCTGTGCACATCACATGGACTACAGACCGTATTTCAAATACCAAAGCCCTCCCCTTTTTGCTGAAGAGCTTAACAGCTTAAGGAAAAACATGACAACTGGGCATTAAGATGGCATTTTACAAGATTGGTTGCTCTCCCTAACTTTTTTAGGAAAACAACATGAAAATCTGAAAATAGCAGCTTCCCTGACCTTACCTGTTCTTCTGAAGAGGAGGTGTTTCATGTAAGAGTTGGTAAATGGATCAGAGGTGACATAACAGAAGTGGAGTTAGTAATTAGAAGAGTGAGAAATAATTTGTGAGCACAGAGGTGGGAAGAGAAAAGGAAGATAAAACAAAGACATGAACAAATTAGAATCTTATTAATCAATCAAAAAATATTACCCAAGTGTCCATTGTGTACCTGTAAGACAGAAAAGGAAGTGAAAAACAGGTTCCCTGAGGAGCCAGGTTAGGCATGATTTGGGTTCTAGAGGCTGTGTGATCACATTCAGTAATAATTCACAACCTATTGTGTGCAGTACACTTCATAAAACCTTAGGAAGGAAATGGAGAGGAAATAAATGGTTTCTGTCCTTAAGATAATTATGTCAAGTAGTGGGGTGCTTATAATTATGTGTCTTGACTTGCAAAGAGTATTTGGGGAAACTCTTCAAAGAAAAGATGGGTTACAATTACTAATTTGCTACAGCTACTAACTTTTGCTATGCTAGGCTTTCAGTGGAAGAGAGAGCTCATTTCAGTCTGGGTCCCAGAAGGAAAAGTACAAATTCTAATTAGAATAAATCAAAGAGACTGTTTACAAAGCAATGTAAATTGACTACAAGTGATAGTGCAGTAATGTGTGGAGAGCAACAGTAAGGCTGTTGTCACTGCCGTGTCCTGGAAGGAAGGAGTTAGGCGGAGAGGTATGTCTTGTGAGGATCTGGGACTTTCCATTTTAAGAAACATCTGGTTTCCTAGAAATCAGCAGACAAGGTGCTGGGGGGTGGGTAGTGGGGCTAATACACTCTGGTCCCACCTTCTGCATGCAACCTCCAGCCAGGCTTCTCATTGGCCAGACCCCTGGGACAGAGCAAGGTGGAGAGGGGCAAAGGTTTTGCAAAAGAGCAGCACAGATGTCCTTGGCTGAGGAGCCTGAGAGTCTCAGGTCTAGGGAATATATAGAGCTGCCTGGAGTGAGGACTGTAACATACACAGTTAGTTTTTCTAATTGAGATCATTTGACAATTGATAAGGAAACAAATGTGTAACTGTGCAAGTTGGGAGAAGGAAAAATTCTTGATTTTTTTTCCTGAAATGATTTCTTCTCTGCATAACATTTTCTTCTGGTAAAGTTGCAGAAAATGTCTCTAACATCCAGTTACTAGTAACATATTTTTAATAACTCCTGTGTACTGAATGTGTGTGCACCATATCCTTCACCTCCCTCCAAATTCACAGGTTGACGCCCTAATTCCCCATGTGATGGTATTTGGAGGAGACTTTGGGAAGAATTAGGTCATGAGGGAGAAGCCTCCATCAATGAGGCTACTCAATAGTAGCCTTATAAGAAGGGACATGAGACAGATAATCTCTCTCGCTCTCTGCCATGTGAGCACACAACAAGAAGATGGCAGTCTGCAAACCAGGAAGAGGGTCCTCACCAGAACCTCGCTATGCTGACACCCTGGTCTCTGACTTCCCAGCCTCTAGAACTGTGACAAATACATTTCTGTTGTTTAAGCCACCTAGGCTCTGGTATTTTGTTAAAACAGCGTGAACTGACTAAGACAGACCTTGGTACCACAAGTAGGGATGCTGCTGTTAAAGTGTGGAAGCAACTTTGGAGCTGAGTGATGGGTAGAGGCTGGGATAGTTTTGATGTACATGTGAGAAACAGACAATATTGTCATGGAGGGAATGCTAAAGGCAAGCCTCATGAAGCCCCAGAAATAAAAAAAGGAGAGAAAGTCTCTGTCTTCTTAAAGAATACACCAAAAATCATGAGCAGAATGTGGAAATATGAATGGTAGGAGCCATTCTGATGAAGTCTCAGATGGTACTGAGGAAATATTATTGGAAACCAGAGGAAAGGTGACTTCTGTTATATGCAAAGAACTTGGTTAAGCTGTGTTAGTGTTCTAGTATCTTATGGAAGATAGAACTTGGGAATGATGAAATTTTAGATGTTCAGCTGAGGAGATTTGTAAGCAAAGTTCTAAAGGAGTGGCTTGGTTCCTCCTCACTGTTTATAGTAAAAATATGAGAAGAGAGATGAATTGAAGAAGGAATCATTAAGCAAAAAGGAGCCAGAACATAAAGATGTGGAGAGTTTTCTGTGTCCATAATATAAAAACTGAGAATGCATGCTCAGAAGAGAACATTTAGTGTGTGGAAGACCGACCACTTGATAAGGAGATTAGTGTGGGTGGAACCACAGAACGAATCAGTCACCAGGAAGAACACGGCGGCCAGTTTGAACTAAAGGAGATGGAGATGGGATGGAGTGAAGGGAGGTTGTCTGACTTCTCGAATTTTACAGGATGAGACGATACAGCTATTCAGCTGTGGACATGCATTATTCTTCAAGGCAAAGGGTGAATGGCTCCAGAGGTGATTCAAGGATTATCAGGGCCACATCCTAGGACTGAAAAGACATGAGACATCACCCAGAGCTTCAGGGACAGGACCACCCAGAGCTCTGCAGGGGGCAGAACTGCCACTCCAGTGGGTCTGGAAGCCACAGCATCTAGCCAAAGAGTATATCCTTGAGACTTCGGCATCTCGTGGAGTTCGCCATGCTGCATTTTAGAGTTGCATCATCACCACTCCCTTCTCTCTCTGTTCTCCCTTCTGGAATGAAGTGTCTACTCTGTGCCTGTCCCACCACTGTATTTTGGAAGCACATAACCTGTTTGATTTCACAGGTTCACAACAAGAGGGGAATTTTGCATCAGTATGAACCATACCCTGAGTCTCCACCAAATCTAATTTAGGTGATATTTAGATAAGACTCTGGACTTTACACTTTCAATGCTAGAATGAGTTCAGACTTTCGGGGCTACTGGTATGAATGAGTGCATTTTGCACTCGAGGAGGACATTAATTTTGAGGAGGTAGGAGTGGAATGCTATGACTGAATTGTGCCCTCCCCCGCCCCCCAAATTCATATGTCGAAGCCCTAATCGCCAGTGTGATGCTATTTGGAAGTCAAGCCTTGAGGAGGAAATTAGGTCATGGATAGAGCCCTTGTGAATGGGATTAGTGCCCTTATAAGAGACACTTCTTAGAAAGGTGATCTCTCTCCCTGCCATGGGAGGACACAGCAAGAAGATGACAGTCTGCAAACCAGGAGGAGGGTCCTCACTAGGACCTGACCATGCTGATACCCTGTCTTCTGACTTCCCAGCCTCTAGAAGAGTGAGAAATAAATTTTTGTCATTTAAGCCACTCGGTCCATAGTGTTTTGCTAAATTAATGGAACTGAGATAGAAATATGTAGTAAAAGTTACAAACATGATGAATACTAGTAGTTGTATTATTATTTTCCCATTATGTTTTACATTTTCTTCAGACAAGACTAAAGCTGCATGAATAATTATTGCTTAACAGGTTAAGGGGTTATAATATATGTTCTGCAATTTACTTGGACTTAGTATTAAAAAAAATTATCCTGTGTGTGTGTTCTTGGGTATGTAAGAGTAAGGGAAAGAGGGAAAGGGGAGAGTTTTGTTTTGTTTTTGCATTTTTATTTATATAAGTGATGATATGGCATATATATCTCATGTTGTGTCTTAGTTTTCCTCTTTAAACACTACATTTGAAAGATATGTCCCCATAGCTGTCTGTAGTATATTTACTGCTTTAGAGTCATTCCCAGGAAGCTGAAGTATGAGCCACCATATTTTACTTACTCCATATACTCAGTGAGGTGGCTTCATGTGGCTTCATTCAACTGCTGGGTTGGTTGGTGGCTGAGCTCAGCAAGGAAACCTGGGATGGGTTGGCCTCCCTATTTCAGTGTGGTTTTCTATCCTTAAGGATGCTACACAAGACTTCCTCGCAAGGTGACTGTGGCGTTCTAAGAAGGGAAGCTCTAAATAGTCAACTCTCTGCTTGCCTCATGTTTGCTCAGGTCCCACTGACATTAAGAAATGATATAGCCAAGCCTAGGCTAGAGTCAACGTTTGAGGGGATTACCCAAAACCATTGATACTGGGAGACTATTCACTGGAGACAATTATTATAACAATATACTATATACGGTAATGGTTCAAATGTTGTTGTTTTTCTTGACATAGCTAGCTATCTATTAGTACACAATTTATTGAATAGTCCATCACTTCCCACTGATTTGGAATGCCGCTTGTTGGCTGACATGCATTTAGTCTATGCCTGAATGTTCTATTTACTTCCTCAGCGTTTCTCTTCACATATAAGTTTTGCACTATTTTATTTATTGAGCCTATAAATATGTATAAATACCCAAGAAAATGTATCTTTCACAATTTTTTCTCAAAATTTATTGGCTACTTTTTTTATGTGTGGTGTTCCATAAACTTTGCAGTTTATCAAGTTAAAACATGATTAGTATTTTTATCTTACATTTTAGAATCAACTTATCTAATTTAAACATGTTAATATTTTCAGGGTATTTATTAAATTTATACATTAACTAATTGAATTTTAACATTTTTAAAAGGAATACTGTATAATTTCTATTCATTTTATTCATTTTTAATTGCTATATCATGAAAAAGTCATCTCTTCTTGAACGTATACATAGATATTTTACCTTTTTAGTTGTTAATTTTAATCAATTCTTTTTTCCATTACATCTCCTGATTGATTTTTGTTACTATATATAGAATTACTAATTTCTGAATATTACTCTTAGGTCCCTTAACATTCTACATTATTTTATTTTTATAGTAGTTTCCCATCTCATTTTTTAGTGTTACCTACATTTACTAATATCATTTGTAAAGATGGATAACTTTTTACCTTCCCTTTATAATTTCTAATCCACTTAAGTCTTCATCTTTATCATTCTAGTGACTAGTACGCTCCTCTTATTTTTAAAATATAAATTTCATAACTGGTTTTGACCTAGTGGTGTTTCAACAGTACAGAAAACTATTGGTGGAATGGAATAAAGATTTCAGAAGCAGACTCATGTCATATGGGAAATTAAAAACATAATAAAGATACAGGATATATAGGGTGGAGTTAATCAGCTATTTAATAAGAAAATATATGTATATCTCATTTCTGACACAAAATACTATCTAGACAGATGAAAGCATTTAAATTACAGATAAAATTATAATAATATTAAAAGATCAGTATGTATAATAATATTAAAAGATCAATATTAAAAGTTCAGTATAATAGGACTATTATAATATTATTAAAAGCATAAAATATTTAAATATTGGAGATGAGGCCTTTTTTTTTTTTTTTTTTTTTGCGGTACGCGGGCCTCCCTCTGTTGTGGCCTCTGCCGTTGCGGAGCACAGGCTCCAGATGCGCAGGCTCAGCGGCCATGGCTCACGGGTCTAGCCACTCCATAGCATGTGGGATCTCGCCAGACTGGGGCACGAACCCGCGTCCCTGCATCGGCAGGTGGACTCTCAACCACTGCACCACCAGGGAAGCCCGGAGATGAGGCCTTTTTAAGCAACACCCCACATTTGATAAGTCAAAATGTGAAGCTTGATAAAGGTGGCTGTATTTTAAAAATGAAAATGGTTGGTTAATGCAATCTAAGAAATGAATAAAAATATAAAAGAAAAGGAATATCTTTATATAATGTATTACTAAAATTAGAAAAAGCAAAAAACTAAAAAGAAAAAATTAGTAAACAAAAAAAAGGCTATTCCTCATATGAAGGGGAGCATTAATGGTCTACAAACACCAAATGATTCAAAATTTCATAAATAATTAGTTGAATATAAATTAAGAACAAGAAGTGAGATATTTATTTTACCAATCTATTGTTGACAATAATAAAGGGTGTTTAGATCCACCACTGGTAAAGATGTGATTAAATATGTTCTCTTGTATGCAGTTGGTAGAAGCATAATTGTCTTAGGCTTTTTGGAGAACAATTTGGTATTATCTACCCAAACTAAAATATGACTCTGCTTTAATGAAGCAATAATATCTCAGTATCTCCCCTTAATAAATGCTCATAAGTGACTGCAAAGTAGCAAGTATAAGGATATTCATTGCAGCACTGGTTGTAGTAAGGAAATTTAGAAATAATCTTAACTTCAAACAATAGAGGAATGCTTAAATAAACTATGAACCAGCCACCAAATAAAATCTCATGCTGCAGTTATAAAAATGATAGTGCATTACTAATGACACAAGCATATCTCCAAAACTGTTTATTTTTAAACAAGCATATACCAGATTAAAAAGAATATTGTATTTTAATATACTTATATGTAACTGCTTTAGTAAATGAACTGAAAGATTACTCAACAATCTGTCTATTCTTCTAGAGAGAAAGTGCTATGGGTGTTTTTACTTATTACTATATATACTTCCACATGGTTTGAATATAGCATGTATGCATCAAAACATTTAAAGGAAATAAGAAACCTCATTATTTTGAACTAAATAAAATTAGAGCAGTGAGATGACATTTTCATTTTACAAATTAGGAATATATAACCTTAAAAATGTTTAATGAAATTGGCACTTTCTTCTATTGCTAGTAGCAGTGTAAATTGCAGGTAGAAAATAATTAGTAATTAGCATTAAAGATCTTTCACATACTTATGCCCTGTTTAGTAGTAATTCAATTCCTAGCTGATTAAACCGAGGAAAAAACAATAGATATAGATAAAACTTTATTCACAAATATATATATAAAATTTTTATATATAGTAGTGAAAATTTGTAAAGTATTTGTAAGTATTTATATAAATGATGATATAGCCACTTTAGGCAATAGAATACGCATGTTGAAAATATACTATAAAGCACTAATTTAGGATTAATGTTTATTCAATAAAGTTATATGAAAGGAGCACAATATTGTATGAATGGTATAATTAAACAATTAAAAATAAAATAAGCAAAGCCCCTACTTGCAATGAAGATAGATATGCCCAAAGGTTAACTTTGGTCAAGCTTGGAGATTGGATTTAATTAATTTTTTGTTTTTGTTTTGAAGTTTGCAATCTTTCTCCAGTCAATGAGCATAATCTACTTTTGTAATAAGGGTTAACGAGTATATATAGTATTAATAGCAAGCATATATGTAAGTATTATATATGTGTATATATATATGTGTATATATATACTATTAATACATATTATTATATGTATTAATAGTAAAACAATATGTAGGAACTCTAGATTAAAGGCTCAGGTAGCTGTCATGATGATTACTGACCATCATTTTAATCTTGAAAATGCATTTACTAAGTGAGTAGATAAATGTACAGACTGTGCTTGGTGTTTCAATAAAAAGATTCATGCACATAAAGAGTCATCTTCTGAGAACTAAAGACATATTGAAAAAAATCCTTAAAATACCAGAATATGTTTGGATATCAAATTAAATCAAAAACATGTATAAATACAAAGCATACTTGTACTGAATCAACAGAAGAGATGACGGAACAATAAATTCATAGTACAAGTAGGAAGAATATAGTAACTGAATATTACACAGAGGACCAACAGGAAATCTTGTGATTTGTAATATAAACAAAGTATTTGAGTAGTACAATGAAACTAAACCTTTTCCAGAAGAAGATGCTTGCAGCTGTGGTTTCAGTAGACAGAGGTTACAGCAGAAAATAATTCCATGTAAAAACTGGAAAAAGGAAAGCTTTCTCCTCTCAAGACATCACTTTACAATGTTAATCAGAGATTTTAAAAAATATTTCTTTAAACTATTCTCTTTGAAAATCTGCTTTTAAATCCAACCTGGCATAACTAATTATTTTTTTACAACTTCTATATTCAAAATAGCACCTTTGATGATTATCTTAACTCTCATTTCAGTAACATTGGAAGGTTTTCCATTTTTAAGTCTGTTATAGGTAATTTAGTGACTGAACAGCAGAAACGAAAAATACACTAGAAGGAATCAATAGCAGAACAACTGAGGCAGAAGAATGGATAAGTGAGCTGTAAGATAGAATGGTGGAAATAACTGCCACAGAGCACAATAAAGAAAAAAGAAAGAAAAAAAATGAGGACAGTCTCAGAGACCTCTGGGACAACTTTAAATCCATCAACATTTGAACTATAGATGTCCCAGAAGAAGAAGAGAAAGGGAGTTTCTGAGAAAATATTTAAAGAGATTATAGTCAAAAACTTCACTAACATAGGAAAGGAAAGAGTAACCCAAGTCCAAGAAGTGCAGATAGTCCCATACAGGATAAACCCAAGGAGAAACATGCCAAGACACATATTAATCAAACTAACAAAAATTAAATACAAAGAAAAAACTATTAAAAGCAGCAGTGGAAAAACAAACAATAATATACAAGGGGATCTCCATAAAGTTATCAGCTGATTTTTCAGCAGAAACTCTG
>NC_041220.1:5018328-5025458 GCF_002837175.3 Physeter macrocephalus
TAAACTTACACCTAAAGCAACTAGAGAAAGAAGAACAAACAAAACCCAAAGTTAGTAGAAGGAAAGAAATCATAAAGATCAGAGCAGAAATAAACCAAATAGAAATGAAGACAACAATAGCAAAGATAAATGAAACTAAAAGCTGGTTCTTTGAGAAGGTAAACAAAATTGATAAAACATTAGCCAGACTCATCAAGAAAAAAAGGAAGAGGACTAAAATCAATAAAATTTTTAATGAAACAGGAGAAGTTACAACAGACACTGCAGAAATACAAAGTATCATAAGAGACTACTACAAGCAACTATATGCCATTAATATGGACAACCTGGAAGAAATGGACAAATTCTTAGAAAAGTACAAACTTCCAAGACTGAACCAGGAAGAAATAGAAAATATGAACAGACCAATCACAAGTAATGAAATTGAAACTCTGATTAAAGTCTGCCAACAAATAATAGTCCAGGACTAGATGGCCTCACAGGTGAGTTCTACCAAACACTTAGAGAAGAGTTAACACCTATCCTTCTCAAACTCTTCCAAAAAACTGTAGATGGAGGAACACTCCCAAGCTCACTCTACGAGGCCGCCATCATCCTCATACCAAAATCAGACAAAGGTATCACACACACACACAAAAAATTACAGGCCAACATCACTGATGAACATAGACACAAAAATCCTCAACAAAATATCACATACAGAATCTGACAACACATTTAAAGGATCATACACCATGATCAAGTTGGATTTTTCACAGGGAGGCAAGGATTCTTCAATATATGGAAATCAATGAATGGGATACACCATATTAACAATTGAAAGAATGAAAACCATATGGTCATCTCAATAGATGAAGAAAAACCTTTTGACAAAGTTCAACAAACATTTATCATAAAAACTCTCCAGAAAATGGGCATAGAGGGTTATCTACCTCAACATAAGAAAGGCCATATACGACAACCCACAGCAAGCATCATTCTCAATGGTGAAAAACTGAAAGTATTTCCACTAAGATCAGGAAGAAGACAAGGATGTCCACTCTAGCTACTCTTAATCAACATAGTTATGGAAGTCCTAGCCACAGCAATCAGAGAAGAAAAAATAATAATAAAAGGAATCCAAATTGGAAAAGAAGTAAAACTGTCACTGTTTGCAGACGACATGATACTATACCTAGAAAGTCCTAAAGATGCCACCAGAAAACAAGTAGAGCTAATCAGTGAATTTGGTAAATTTGCAGGATACAAAATTAATACACAGAAATCTCTTGCATTCCTATACACTAACAACGAAAAATCAGAAAGAGAAATTAAGGAAACAATCCCATTTACCTTTGCAACAAAAAGAATAAAATGCCAAGGAACAAACCTACCTAAGGAGACAAAAGACCTGTACTCAGAAAACTATAAGATACTGATGAAAGAAATCCAAGACAACACAAAAGATGGAGAGCTATACCATGTTCTTGGATTGGACAAATCAATATTGTGAAAATGAATATATTGCACAAAGCAGTGTATAGATTCAATGCAATCCTTATCAAATTACTGAGCATTTTTTCACAGAATTAGAACAAAAATTTTACAATTTGTATAGAAACACAAAAGACCCCGAATAGCCAAAGCAATCTTGAGAAAGAAAAACAGAGCTGGAGGAATCAGGCTCCCTGACTTCAGACTATAATACAAATCTAAAGTAATCAAGACAGTATGGTAGTGGCACAAAAACAGAAATATAGATCAATGGAACAGGATAGAAAGCTCAGAGACAAACCCACACACCTATGGTAACCTAATCCATGACAAAGGAGGCAAGAACATACAATGGAAAAAAGACAGCCTCTTCAATAAGTGGTGCTGAGAAAACTGGAGCTACATGTAACAGAATGAAACTAGAACACTCCTTAACACCATACACAAAAATAAACTCAAAATGGATTAAAGATCTAAATGTATGCCTGGACACGATAAAACTCTTACAGAAAAACATAAGCAGAGCACTCTTTGACATAAATCACAGCAAGATCTTTTTTGGCCCACCTCCTAGTGTAATGAAAATAAAAACAAAAATAAACAAATTGCACCTAATTAAACTTAAAAGTATTTGCACAGCAAAGGAAACCATAAACAAGATGAAAAGAAAATCCTCAGAGTGGGAGAAAATATTTGCAAATGAAGCAGCTGACAAAGGAATAATCTCCAAAATATACAAGCAGCTCATGCAGGTCAATATTAAAAAAACAAACAGCCCAATCCAAAAATGGGCTGAAGATCTAAATAGACATTTCTCCAAAGAACACATACAGATGGCCAAGAGGCACATGAAAAGCTGCTCAACATCACTAATTATTAGAGAAATGCAAATCAAAACTACAGTGAGGTATCACCTCATACCAGTCAGAATGGCCATCATCAAAATATCTAAACAATAAATGCTGGAGAGGGTGTGGAGAAAAGGGGATGCTCTTACACTGTTGATGGGATATAAATTGATACAGCCACTGTGGAGAACAGTATGGAGGTTTCTTAAAAAGATAAAAATAGAACTACCATATGAGCCAGCAATCCTACTCCTGGGTATATACTCAGAGAAAACCATAATTCAAAAAGATACATGCACGCCAATGTTCATTGTAGCACTATTTGCAATAGCCAGGACATGGAAGTGACCTAAATGTACATCAACAGAGGAATGGATAAAGAAGATGTGGTACACAAATACAATGCAATATTACTCAGCCATAAAGAGGAACGAAACTGTGCCATTTGCAGAGATGTGGATGGACCTAGAGACTGTCATACAGATTGAAGTAATTCAGAAAGAGAAAAACAAATATTGTATAATATTGCTTATATGTGGAATCTAGAAAATGACACAGATCAACTTATTTGCAAAGCAGAAATAGCGACACAGATGTAGAGAATAAACCTACGGATAGTAAGGGGAGGAAGGGGGTGGCGATGAATTGGGAGATTGGGATTGACTTATATACACTATTGATACTATGTATAAAATAGACAACTAATGAGAATCTACTGCATAGCTCAGGGGACTCTACTCAGTGCTCTGTGGTGACCTAAATGGGAAAGAAATTCAAAAAAGAGGGGATATACGTATTCATATAGCTGATTCACTTTGCTGTACAGCAGAAACTAGCACAAAATTGTAAAGCAACTATACTCCAATAAAAATTATTAAAAAAGAGAAAATAAAGAAATGCAAATTAAACTACAATGAAATACCATTTGATGTCCATTTGAGGATGTGGAAAAACTAGAACTTTTATACGTTCCTGATGGGAAGGTTAAAATGATTCAGCACTGCAGAAAACAGTTTGGTGGTTTCTCAAAAAAAAAAAAAAAAATCTCAAACATGGAATTATCATATCATCTCAAAATTTAATGCTATGTATATATCCTTTCAAAATTGTAAACAGGGAATCGATTACTTGTACACAAATACTTGTACACAAATCTTAATAGCAGTGTTATTATCCATATCCAAAATGTGGAAACAACCTAATTATCCATCAGCAAATGATTGGGTAGATCAGCTAGGTGGTTTGTGACCACCTAGAGGGGTGGGATAGGGAGGGAGAGGAATGGATAAAGAAGATGTGGTACACAAATACAATGCAATATTACTCAGCCATAAAGAGGAACGAAACTGTGCCATTTGCAGAGATGTGGATGGACCTAGAGACTGTCATACAGATTGAAGTAATTCAGAAAGAGAAAAACAAATATTGTATAATATTGCTTATATGTGGAATCTAGAAAATGACACAGATCAACTTATTTGCAAAGCAGAAATAGCGACACAGATGTAGAGAATAAACCTACGGATAGTAAGGGGAGGAAGGGGGTGGCGATGAATTGGGAGATTGGGATTGACTTATATACACTATTGATACTATGTATAAAATAGACAACTAATGAGAATCTACTGCATAGCTCAGGGGACTCTACTCAGTGCTCTGTGGTGACCTAAATGGGAAAGAAATTCAGAGATGAGGCCTTTTTTTTTTTTTTTTTTTTGCGGTACGCGGGCCTCCCTCTGTTGTGGCCTCTGCCGTTGCGGAGCACAGGCTCCAGATGCGCAGGCTCAGCGGCCATGGCTCACGGGTCTAGCCACTCCATAGCATGTGGGATCTCGCCAGACTGGGGCACGAACCCGCGTCCCTGCATCGGCAGGTGGACTCTCAACCACTGCACCACCAGGGAAGCCCGGAGATGAGGCCTTTTTAAGCAACACCCCACATTTGATAAGTCAAAATGTGAAGCTTGATAAAGGTGGCTGTATTTTAAAAATGAAAATGGTTGGTTAATGCAATCTAAGAAATGAATAAAAATATAAAAGAAAAGGAATATCTTTATATAATGTATTACTAAAATTAGAAAAAGCAAAAAACTAAAAAGAAAAAATTAGTAAACAAAAAAAAGGCTATTCCTCATATGAAGGGGAGCATTAATGGTCTACAAACACCAAATGATTCAAAATTTCATAAATAATTAGTTGAATATAAATTAAAAACAAGAAGTGAGATATTTATTTTACCAATCTATTGTTGACAATAATAAAGGGTGTTTAGATCCACCACTGGTAAAGATGTGATTAAATATGTTCTCTTGTATGCAGTTGGTAGAAGCATAATTGTCTTAGGCTTTTTGGAGAACAATTTGGTATTATCTACCCAAACTAAAATATGACTCTGCTTTAATGAAGCAATAATATCTCAGTATCTCCCCTTAATAAATGCTCATAAGTGACTGCAAAGTAGCAAGTATAAGGATATTCATTGCAGCACTGGTTGTAGTAAGGAAATTTAGAAATAATCTTAACTTCAAACAATAGAGGAATGCTTAAATAAACTATGAACCAGCCACCAAATAAAATCTCATGCTGCAGTTATAAAAATGATAGTGCATTACTAATGACACAAGCATATCTCCAAAACTGTTTATTTTTAAACAAGCATATACCAGATTAAAAAGAATATTGTATTTTAATATACTTATATGTAACTGCTTTAGTAAATGAACTGAAAGATTACTCAACAATCTGTCTATTCTTCTAGAGAGAAAGTGCTATGGGTGTTTTTACTTATTACTATATATACTTCCACATGGTTTGAATATAGCATGTATGCATCAAAACATTTAAAGGAAATAAGAAACCTCATTATTTTGAACTAAATAAAATTAGAGCAGTGAGATGACATTTTCATTTTACAAATTAGGAATATATAACCTTAAAAATGTTTAATGAAATTGGCACTTTCTTCTATTGCTAGTAGCAGTGTAAATTGCAGGTAGAAAATAATTAGTAATTAGCATTAAAGATCTTTCACATACTTATGCCCTGTTTAGTAGTAATTCAATTCCTAGCTGATTAAACCGAGGAAAAAACAATAGATATAGATAAAACTTTATTCACAAATATATATATAAAATTTTTATATATAGTAGTGAAAATTTGTAAAGTATTTGTAAGTATTTATATAAATGATGATATAGCCACTTTAGGCAATAGAATACGCATGTTGAAAATATACTATAAAGCACTAATTTAGGATTAATGTTTATTCAATAAAGTTATATGAAAGGAGCACAATATTGTATGAATGGTATAATTAAACAATTAAAAATAAAATAAGCAAAGCCCCTACTTGCAATGAAGATAGATATGCCCAAAGGTTAACTTTGGTCAAGCTTGGAGATTGGATTTAATTAATTTTTTGTTTTTGTTTTGAAGTTTGCAATCTTTCTCCAGTCAATGAGCATAATCTACTTTTGTAATAAGGGTTAACGAGTATATATAGTATTAATAGCAAGCATATATGTAAGTATTATATATGTGTATATATATATGTGTATATATATACTATTAATACATATTATTATATGTATTAATAGTAAAACAATATGTAGGAACTCTAGATTAAAGGCTCAGGTAGCTGTCATGATGATTACTGACCATCATTTTAATCTTGAAAATGCATTTACTAAGTGAGTAGATAAATGTACAGACTGTGCTTGGTGTTTCAATAAAAAGATTCATGCACATAAAGAGTCATCTTCTGAGAACTAAAGACATATTGAAAAAAATCCTTAAAATACCAGAATATGTTTGGATATCAAATTAAATCAAAAACATGTATAAATACAAAGCATACTTGTACTGAATCAACAGAAGAGATGACGGAACAATAAATTCATAGTACAAGTAGGAAGAATATAGTAACTGAATATTACACAGAGGACCAACAGGAAATCTTGTGATTTGTAATATAAACAAAGTATTTGAGTAGTACAATGAAACTAAACCTTTTCCAGAAGAAGATGCTTGCAGCTGTGGTTTCAGTAGACAGAGGTTACAGCAGAAAATAATTCCATGTAAAAACTGGAAAAAGGAAAGCTTTCTCCTCTCAAGACATCACTTTACAATGTTAATCAGAGATTTTAAAAAATATTTCTTTAAACTATTCTCTTTGAAAATCTGCTTTTAAATCCAACCTGGCATAACTAATTATTTTTTTACAACTTCTATATTCAAAATAGCACCTTTGATGATTATCTTAACTCTCATTTCAGTAACATTGGAAGGTTTTCCATTTTTAAGTCTGTTATAGGTAATTTAGTGACTGAACAGCAGAAACGAAAAATACACTAGAAGGAATCAATAGCAGAACAACTGAGGCAGAAGAATGGATAAGTGAGCTGTAAGATAGAATGGTGGAAATAACTGCCACAGAGCACAATAAAGAAAAAAGAAAGAAAAAAAATGAGGACAGTCTCAGAGACCTCTGGGACAACTTTAAATCCATCAACATTTGAACTATAGATGTCCCAGAAGAAGAAGAGAAAGGGAGTTTCTGAGAAAATATTTAAAGAGATTATAGTCAAAAACTTCACTAACATAGGAAAGGAAAGAGTAACCCAAGTCCAAGAAGTGCAGATAGTCCCATACAGGATAAACCCAAGGAGAAACATGCCAAGACACATATTAATCAAACTAACAAAAATTAAATACAAAGAAAAAACTATTAAAAGCAGCAGTGGAAAAACAAACAATAATATACAAGGGGATCTCCATAAAGTTATCAGCTGATTTTTCAGCAGAAACTCTG
>NC_041220.1:5029086-5047871 GCF_002837175.3 Physeter macrocephalus
GAAACTGTGCCATTTGCAGAGATGTGGATGGACCTAGAGACTGTCATACAGATTGAAGTAATTCAGAAAGAGAAAAACAAATATTGTATAATATTGCTTATATGTGGAATCTAGAAAATGACACAGATCAACTTATTTGCAAAGCAGAAATAGCGACACAGATGTAGAGAATAAACCTACGGATAGTAAGGGGAGGAAGGGGGTGGCGATGAATTGGGAGATTGGGATTGACTTATATACACTATTGATACTATGTATAAAATAGACAACTAATGAGAATCTACTGCATAGCTCAGGGGACTCTACTCAGTGCTCTGTGGTGACCTAAATGGGAAAGAAATTCAAAAAAGAGGGGATATACGTATTCATATAGCTGATTCACTTTGCTGTACAGCAGAAACTAGCACAAAATTGTAAAGCAACTATACTCCAATAAAAATTATTAAAAAAGAGAAAATAAAGAAATGCAAATTAAACTACAATGAAATACCATTTGATGTCCATTTGAGGATGTGGAAAAACTAGAACTTTTATACGTTCCTGATGGGAAGGTTAAAATGATTCAGCACTGCAGAAAACAGTTTGGTGGTTTCTCAAAAAAAAAAAAAAAAATCTCAAACATGGAATTATCATATCATCTCAAAATTTAATGCTATGTATATATCCTTTCAAAATTGTAAACAGGGAATCGATTACTTGTACACAAATACTTGTACACAAATCTTAATAGCAGTGTTATTATCCATATCCAAAATGTGGAAACAACCTAATTATCCATCAGCAAATGATTGGGTAGATCAGCTAGGTGGTTTGTGACCACCTAGAGGGGTGGGATAGGGAGGGTGGGAGGGAGGGAGACGCAAGAGGGAAGAGATACGGGAACATATGTATAACTGATTCACTTTGTTGTAAAGCAGAAACTAACACACCATTGTAAAGCAATTATACTCCAATAAAGATGTTAAAAAAAACTAATGTGGTGTATCCATATAATGTAGTATTGAGCCTAAAATGAATGAAGTACTGGCACATGTTACAATGTAGATGAACATGGAAAATGTTAAGCTATGTTAAAGAAATCAAATACAAAATGTTAACATATTGTATGATTCAATTTATATGAACTACATTCCATTTACAGGTATAAAGACAAAAAACATATTTGTGGTTTCCAGGGACTGAGGCAAGGGGAGATGGGAAGTGACAGCTTAGTGGGCACAGGTAGCTTCTCCTTAAGAGGTGAAGAAAACATTTTGAAACTAGATAGAGTGATGGCGGCACAGCATTCTGAATATACTAATATCGTGAATTGTACACTTTGAAATGTTTAATTTTGTATTATGTGAATTTCACCTCAAAAATATTTTAAAAAAACAAGCAATCTAAATCTAAATGTTAGTTGATGACTAAGCTAAGACTAGTTAACAGCAAAAAAGAGTAGGAATTTCTGACAAGTCTAACTCAGTTTAACACTGATGAGATTCAAAAACCCTGTTCCTGCCTTGTGACACATGTGAATACCAGTTTCACCACACCCTCATTCCTTTTATCACATCCTTAACTTTAGTTAATGGATGGAAAAAAAAGACAATACAAACATCCCTTAGAAGACCATAATAACCATTAGATATAGAAAAAAGCAAAACAAAAATATCATCTGTACAATTTAGGTTATTCACCTTAGAGAAGTAAAAAACAATACAGTTTTTAATATGTGAGTCTAGGGTCTAACATAAGGTAAGGCCTGTGCTTCTAGAAGCCTTGCTGTAATTGTAGTATTTAGTTCAAAGGGGTCATTTATTTATCATGGGAATATCAGTCAGGTGTCTTAAATCTTTTTATTGTGTATATTTTATACAGGAAGATGACCTAGTGATTGTCTAATATTCATTAGTCAAACATCAAAAGGGGAAACATTTTAAATGTTACAGGTAGGGAAGCAACAAAAGCAAGAAAAAATTCAGAAAACAAACACAAGTGGAGAATTATAGCAACACACCAATAATTACAGAAGAATATTGACAGAAATATTTTTGCATCTGGAAAAATGAGCAGACCTATTATTTTCTTCTTTTAAATATTGATATGAATTCCAGTGTGGAGCAAAAATATTCCAACTCATGTTCCATGATTGTTTTATAGTGAAAATGTGTGTTTTGGAGTCAAGTGGATTTGCGTACTGGTTTCCTATGTACTAGTTTGTGAGGTTTTTTGTTTGTTTGTTTTTTGTTTTGTTTTTGCAGTACGCGGGCCTCTCACTGCTGTGGCCTCTCCCGTTGCGGAGCACAGGCTCCGGACGCGCAGGCTCAGCGGCCACGGCTCACGGGCCCAGCCGCTCCGCGGCACGTGGGATCCTCCCGGACCGGGGCGCGAACCCGCGGTATATATATATGTGTATATATATACTATTAATACATATTATTATATGTATTAATAGTAAAACAATATGTAGGAACTCTAGATTAAAGGCTCAGGTAGCTGTCATGATGATTACTGACCATCATTTTAATCTTGAAAATGCATTTACTAAGTGAGTAGATAAATGTACAGACTGTGCTTGGTGTTTCAATAAAAAGATTCATGCACATAAAGAGTCATCTTCTGAGAACTAAAGACATATTGAAAAAAATCCTTAAAATACCAGAATATGTTTGGATATCAAATTAAATCAAAAACATGTATAAATACAAAGCATACTTGTACTGAATCAACAGAAGAGATGACGGAACAATAAATTCATAGTACAAGTAGGAAGAATATAGTAACTGAATATTACACAGAGGACCAACAGGAAATCTTGTGATTTGTAATATAAACAAAGTATTTGAGTAGTACAATGAAACTAAACCTTTTCCAGAAGAAGATGCTTGCAGCTGTGGTTTCAGTAGACAGAGGTTACAGCAGAAAATAATTCCATGTAAAAACTGGAAAAAGGAAAGCTTTCTCCTCTCAAGACATCACTTTACAATGTTAATCAGAGATTTTAAAAAATATTTCTTTAAACTATTCTCTTTGAAAATCTGCTTTTAAATCCAACCTGGCATAACTAATTATTTTTTTACAACTTCTATATTCAAAATAGCACCTTTGATGATTATCTTAACTCTCATTTCAGTAACATTGGAAGGTTTTCCATTTTTAAGTCTGTTATAGGTAATTTAGTGACTGAACAGCAGAAACGAAAAATACACTAGAAGGAATCAATAGCAGAACAACTGAGGCAGAAGAATGGATAAGTGAGCTGTAAGATAGAATGGTGGAAATAACTGCCACAGAGCACAATAAAGAAAAAAGAAAGAAAAAAAATGAGGACAGTCTCAGAGACCTCTGGGACAACTTTAAATCCATCAACATTTGAACTATAGATGTCCCAGAAGAAGAAGAGAAAGGGAGTTTCTGAGAAAATATTTAAAGAGATTATAGTCAAAAACTTCACTAACATAGGAAAGGAAAGAGTAACCCAAGTCCAAGAAGTGCAGATAGTCCCATACAGGATAAACCCAAGGAGAAACATGCCAAGACACATATTAATCAAACTAACAAAAATTAAATACAAAGAAAAAACTATTAAAAGCAGCAGTGGAAAAACAAACAATAATATACAAGGGGATCTCCATAAAGTTATCAGCTGATTTTTCAGCAGAAACTCTGCAGGCCAGAAGGGAGTAGCAAGATATATTTAAAGGGATGTAAGGGGAAAACCTAAACCAAGATTACTCTACCCAGCAAGGATCTCATTCAGATTTGACGGAGAAATCAAAACTTTACAGACAAGCAAAAGCTAAGAGAATTCAGCACCACCAAACCAGCTATACAACAAATGTTAAAGAAATTTCTTTAGGCAGGAAACATAAGAGAAGAAAAAGACCCACATAAACAAATGCAAAATAATTACGAAAATGTGGAGAAACGACAACCCAAAATCTATGGGATGCAGCAAAAGCAGTTCTAAGAGGGGAGTTTACAGCAATACAATCCTACCTCAAGAAAAAAGAAAAATCTCAAAAAAACAACATGGTAATAGGAACATACATATTGATAATTACCTTATATGTAAATGGATTAAATGCTCCAACCATATGGCACAGAATCGCTGAATGGATACAAAAACAAGACATGTATATATGCTATCTACAAGAGACCCACTTCAGAACTAGAGACACATACAGACTGAAAGTGGGGGGATGGAAAAAGCGATTCCATGCAAATGGAAATCAAAAGAAAGCTGGAGTAGCAATACTCATATCAGATAAAATAAACTTTAAAATAAAGACTATTAAAAGGGACAAGGAAGGACATTACATAATGATCAAGGGATCAATCCAAGAAGAAGATAGAACAATTGTAAATATTTATGCACTCAAGATAGGAGCACCTCAATACATAAGGCAAATGCTAACAGCCATAAGGGGAAATAGACAATAACACAATAATAGTGGGGGACTTTAACACTTGACTTCCACCAATGGACAGATCATAAAGACAGCAAATTAATTAGGAACACAAACCTTAAATGACACATTAAACCAGATAGACTTAGTTGATATATATAGGAAATTCCATCTGAAAGCAGCAGAATACACTTTTTTCTCAAGTGCACACAGAACATTCTCCAGGATAGATCACATCTTGGGTCACAAATCAAGCCTAGGTAAGTTCAAGAAAACTGAAATAGTATCAAGCATCATTTCTAACCACATGTTATGAGATTAGAAATCAATTACAGGAAAAAAATTGTAAAAAACACAAACATATGGAAGCTAAACAATATGCTACTAAATAACCAATGGATCACTGAAAAAAATCAAAGAGGAAATCAAAAAATACCTAGAAATAAATGACAACAAAAACATGATGACCCAAAACCTTCGGGATGCAGCAAAAGCAGTTCTAAGAGGGGAGTTTACACTGCATCCGTGTTCTCCCCTCTCATTATAATTGTGATAATTATGGTCTGCTTTATCCTGCTCTAAACCGTTTACACAGCTGGACAGATTTAGAAATGCACGGATGCTAATCCCCCTCTCTTGGCTCTTTTCTCAGGGGTGATCTCCCCAGAAGCAATGAACCTGAGTTAGAAGGGATGGTGGTCCTGGGGGTGACTTGCAGTGCAGTGGGGTGTGGGTTGAAAGGGCCCAGGTGCTCTGCCTCTTAGCTTGGAGCCAGAGAAGGTGGCTGTCTGCATCCCAACCTCCCCTCCAACACAACTGGAAATACCAAGTTTTGTAAGAGAAGACAGAGGGAAATCAGGTAAATCTGGAGCTTCCTGAGGCTAGTAATGCCTCGTGAGGACCTCTGAGGTCATCCTGTCCATTCCCCCAGGCTCCAGGTAGGACAGCTCCTGCCCACGGCGGGGCAGCTGGATTTGGGGATGGGAGGGGTCACTTCACATCAACCACACCTCTTACTGACCACATCAGTGTCTGGCACTCATCAGTGTCAGGACATTCTTGAGTCTTTTCTGCACCAGGAACCAACGCTTATCAAGGGCCCTAATAAATGCCAAGGGCCTCAAGAATTGGTGGAGGACACTCTCTGTCTCTTTGGGGACAGATAATTCCATGATCTTCTGCTCACTGGTTAATACTTACATCTGAATCCGTTCTCCTCACCAATGACCCGCAACCTGCCAAATCCCAGATACCAGGTCTTCTGGTGATAATACCTGATTCCTGCTCTCTAATAATTATAATTATATCTAAGCTTTATTGTTTTCTTTGTTCTATGACAGTGTGCTGTTTTACAAATGTTATCTTATTTGATCCTCACCATATGCCTATAAAATAGGCTTTATTAAATAGACCTTTCTCCAAAGAAGATATACAGATTGCCAACAAACACATGAAAGAATGCTCAACATCATTAATCATTAGAGAAATGCAAATCAAAACTACAATGAGATATCATCTCACACCAGTCAGAATGGCCATCATCAAAAAATCTAGAAACAATAAATGCTGGAGATGGTGTGGAGAAAACAGAACACTCTTGCACTGTTGGTGGCAATGTAAATTGATAAAGCCACTACGGAGAACAGTATGGAGGTTCCTTAAAAAACTACAAATAGAACTACCATACGACCCAGCAATTCCACTACTGGGCATATACCCTGAGAAAACCATAATTCAAAAAGAGACATGCACCAAAATGTTTAAGGCCCTGTATTTAAAAACTGCTTTATACTGGGGAGCTTGTAACACTCATATTCATCTTCCCACTAATCTTTTCTGAATTTGGTAAGGAAATAGGTTCTCTTTATAGATCTGGATTTGCAAGACTAATATGAAAAACTATTTAATTTTTCTGTAATTTGAGTAAGTAGATACTATGTATAACATAGCAACACCTTGATGTGATTCTCTTATTGAGTATAACTTCACTTTCCAAAAGCATGGTTAATGGATTCACAGATACTAGCATAATTTCCTATGCACAAAAGGAACACTGTAATAAAACAGCTAAATATATGCATTCCACAGATATTTGTTTAGCATCTATAATAATATTACTACTAATACAATATATTATATTAAAAAATAATGGATACTAATGACAATAATAATAACTAATGCTTATAATAAACCAGGGACTATTCTAAGCATTTTACAAAAAAGTCATTATTCTTTACAATTTTATACTGCAAATACAACTATTGGCCGTATTGCACAGATAAAGTGAAATACTGAGAAGCTAAATAATTTACCTAAGGTTATACAACTTGTATGTGACTGCTATGGTCTGAACATTTGTGTCCCCCAAAATTCATATGTTGAAATCCTAACCCCAAAGATGGTGGTATTAGGAGGTACACAGCCTTTGGGAGGTACTTAGGTCATATGGGTGGATCTCATGAGCGGGATTATGGCCTTATAAAAGAGACCCCAGAGAGCTCCCTACCCCTTTCCACCATATGAGGACACATGAGAAGACTCCAGTGACGAACCAGGAAGAGGGCTCTAACCAGAACTCAACCATGCTGGCACCTTGATCTTGGACTTCTCGGCCTCCAGAACTGTGAGAAATAAATTTCTGTTGTATATAAGCCACCCAGTGTGTGATATTTTGTTATAGCATCCCAAACAGACTAACGCTATGGCAGAGCCAGGATTAAAACTCAAACAGCCTAGCTTCTTTATCCAAGCTCTGTCATATGCCAGACACCACCCCAGGTAATGATGATCATGACAAAACGTGCTTGGGTGGATAGGCAAGTATGTTGCATTCATAATACCTCCATCCCACTTCTAACCATCAGTAGTCATTATAACCTTCTTTCCAACTGGATTCAAATTTAGGCTCAGAACCCTTCCTAACCCAGTGTTCCAGGCAGCTATTATCAATCAATTGGAGCTGACACATGAATCAAAATTTATTTGCCCTTCCTGACTCAGTGCATAAAACACAATCACTAGTTTTTAAATACTTTAAACGGTTTTTAAGTTGGTATAGCTTGCAAATGCTTATGTAAAGCGGGTATATTTCTTATTAATATTGATCTCAACTTCTGTTTAGTAAACTTTGATTCGGTCATGGATCCCATGCTTTGGCTCCTGCCTTCAAAGTATTTTCACGTTGAAATCCTTTACACGTTCCCTATATAGGCTTTCATATTTCTTTAGCCTAAGAATTTGAGAAGGATCCATAAACTCCCTGAAATAGTATGTTATTTTATATTATATAACTAGTTACTTTAATAACTATAGGAAAAATTAAACTTAGATTCCTACCTCCCACAACCTGAGTACATTCAGATTTAAATTTTTTATTATTAAAAATATCATACTGGGAAAAATGTTAAATTACAGTTTTACAATCGTGGAGAAGGGAAAACTTTCTCAAGCATAACAAAAGTCCACAAGCAATAAAGAAAGACAGGTTTCATTGCATAAAATTGCAAAACTTCTGTACTGCAAGGGTACTTACTATAAGCAAAGTTAAAAGACAAATGACATCATTTCTGGAGGGCTGAGGTATTTGTGGTCACCTAAATCTGAATCTCTACACACATCCTCCAAAAAATTATACGGGTCAGCAAGAAGAAAAAATGCACATACAGGACTTCCCTGGTGGCGCAGTGATTAACAATCCACCTGCCAATGCAGGGGACACGGGTTTGAGCCCTGGTCCAGGAAGATCCCACATGCCACAGAGCAACTAAGCCCATGCGTCACAACTACTGAGCCTGTACTCTAGAGTCCGCGAGCCACAACTTCTGAGCCCACGTGCCACAACAGAATACTGAAGCCCGCGTGCCTAGAGCCCGTGCTCAGCAACAAGAGAAGCCACCGCAATGAGAAGCCCGCGCACCACAATGAAGAGTAGCCCCCCGCTCACCGCAACTAGAGAAAGCCCACGTGCAGCATCGAAGACCCAATGCAGCCAAAAATAAAATATAAATAAATAAATAAATCTATTTTTAAAATGCACATACATAAATCCCACAACTCATCATAACTAAAAAACCAATAATACTACAAACTTTAAATTATCTGTAATTAAGGAAAAAACACATCAATTTACAGCAGCACTATATCTAGATCTTCCACTACAAGCCTTTGCAGATACCTAAGGGAGGGTTTCCAGAAAATCTTCATGGAAGAGAAAAGGGAATTAAGCTAAAATAGCTCCCAGAAAGAGAAAGTCCATCTTAAGTATGAAAATATTGAAAATGTTCTGGTCATAAGAGTACTGACTAAAGGGAAGACACTGAAAAGTGATGAGATTCAAAGAGGCAGTTCTGGAAAGACTGGGGAAGAAAAGGATAAAAAGAAAATCAGAAGCAATCTTTGGATACTACATAAGGAAGGCAAAAAGAAACACCAGAGAAAGATTCAGGGTCCTGCAAGACAAGAGAAAATCAAAAACCCAAAGGACACACAAACATTATTTGGGCCAAATTATTCTGGGGCCCTATTCTGTGCACTGTAGAATGTTTGACAATACCCTTGGCCTCTACCTACCAGACGTCACTAGCACACCACCCCCCAGTTATGACAACCAAAAATGTCTCCAGACATTGCAAAATGTTCCCTGGGGTACAAAATCACATCCAGGTGGAACCACTGACCTAGAGCAATGATTTGTTGAATTGCTGATTGATTTGTTTGTTATTGGAAGACTCTTCTTTAAATGTTTGCCTTTTTGTTTTGTTTTGTTTTGCGGTACGCAGGCCTCTCACTGTTGTGGCCTCTCCCGTTGCGGAGCACAGGCTCCGGACGCGCAGGCTCAGCGGCCACGGCTCACGGGCCCAGCCGCTCCGCGGCACGTGGGATCCTCCCGGACCGGGGCGCGAACCCGCGTCCCCTGCATCGGCAGGCGGACTCTCAACCACTGCCTCACCAGGGAAGCCCAGTTTCTGAGGTTTTTAACAAGGTACTTTATCTGAGCTTTGGTGCTTTTCTTTGCTACACATTCTAATATTGCACAACCAGTGAGGATTACAGAAATACACGTACAACGAAGTCTGGTATATTTAGGTGCTTAGTAAATTATAGCTAGTATTATTAATGGTAATTGTAAGACATCAAGAAAATATATTAAAATTACAAATAATGCAAATATCAATCATCAGTTATTCAGTTCAAGAATTTAGATCGTTTCCTTGAAAAAGGAAGATACAATGTTTCCCCTCAGCAGGTTTTTCTAGTCTGTTCATTTGTTTTTTTAGGCTGACTTAGGACTTTTGGCTTTAAAATAATTCCTTATCTTTTACCTACTGAAAAAGATGCATGTTGAATTATGAGGGCTAAATATCTAGCATTTCAGAGCACCAGCTGTTAATTTGTTTTGATGTTGTTCTTTACTTTAATGTCTACAATGGGTGGGTGAGTGATGGATGGCCTGTATAAACCGTTTCTTTATTCAGAGAACTGAGCACTCAGGTATTTAGAAATGCCATATGGAGAAGTATGTCTGCCCAGCACAATCAAGTATATGAGCCTATGTTTACTTTAACCTGGTTTGGTAACATTAATTTCTGCAATATTTTTCATCCTTTTCTAACTTTCTGATTTCCTCTTCTTATGTTCTATTCAAAAAGTGGCTTAGGAACTAAAAATGCATAACTGAATGTGAAACAGTCACTATTCTTAAAGCATTTATAGTCTAGGATTAATAATGTGGGCCTGGGTGACAGGCAATCTGGTTTCAAATTCTACCACATCCTGTTTGTGTGGCCGTCAGTGATCTAGAATGCTCATGTATAAAATGAGAATAACAGTAACATCTGCTCATAGGGCTTTTGTGAAGATTGGATTAATTCGTGTAACACAAATAACTGTGTCTTACACATACTCATCACCGTATGTTTGTTAAATAAATATTTAAATGTTTACTAATGAATACATGAATTACTTTAATACAATAATTAGGTATGGCATTCCATTGGAAAATGGGCAGTTCACAGAGACTGAGAGAGATCATGAAAGTCTTTCTCAAGGAAATAAAGCAACTGTTGGAAGTCAGCGCTTGGATGAGTAAGGGGGAAAACCCATTTCAAATGTAGGGAACACACAATAAGCAGCACAGTCAGTGACAGCGAGGACAAGCTGCCTTGCAATACAAAAGTGCATAAAGCCGAGGTATTTATTTCCTTCTGTTTCTCAGCTCCTTGAGGGGTCGGTGTTGAGCCAGCGTATCTGCTGTCCTTGTATCTGTAACACGGAGCTTTACACATGAGACACACCATCTCATGCATTATTCCTGAGATCGCTTCCTAAACTTCTTTCAAATACTCCTCTCAGTCACATTTCGATCTCCTTCGTGGAGCTTCCAGGATAGCCCACAGCACACACATAATCCCTCGGAAGAAGAGTAGGCAAAAGGGCTTCAGTGGCTGCCTGTAACGAAGGGTACTGAACACACACGTTGATGTTCCAGCACTGGCCGCATTTTTTTCATACCTTCGTTATTCAGCCCCTCTGTTCTTCCATCTCAACTATATGTATTTGCCTACACACATGAAACAAACATAATTTTTCTAACTACAACATATATATTTTTGTATTGCATTCTTTAATCTAGAGGTTAAAAAACAGTGCAATGGGAAAAGCAGGGAAAACATAAGAAAGCAAAAAAGAAAATACTCCTAAAGGAAAGAGATTAAGTTCCTGAATACTGACTAGTTCTTAGTACCACATCCTTGAGGACTCACTGTCGTGAAGGATCTGTCCTTGGATTGAACTCCTATATTAGTTTCCAAACTGTTTTCCACCCCAGTCCGCTGGGGCTATAACCTCCACACCCACTACAGTGACACTTTCTCAATGAAAATCAGGATTTCATCTGATCCCATCTCTGATCAAAACTTTTAATGGCTTCTATCGCACTTAGAATAAAATGTAATTGACTCTCCTTCCCCAAACCTGTCTCCTCTCTCTAGAGTTGCAGTGGCCTGCGGACTGTGCCTCAAACATGCCGGAAGGAGTTCTGATCAATAACTGAGCTCACAGTTGCCTCTACCTAAAATACTTGGCTTGATTGTTCCCTCATTTTTTTTCAATTAATATCTTTTCACAAATACCTGTTAAAATTCTCATTGTCAATAACTTTACATTCTACCCTTTTCCTCAATCTTTTATGCATTTTAGTGGGCCAGCGTAAGTTACTGGGATTCTGACCATCCCTGGGTACTTGTAGATACTAACCTCTAGTCCTTGAAAGTAGAAACCTGGTCCTGAATTCTGTGATCTCATCCAAGAACTGCTTGGTGAGGTTCTGCTCAGTTCCAGCAGGCTGTCCTTTGGTTGGCATTATATAATTCCCATTTTTCATTCTCTATTAATGCCTATAAATTCCTTGTTTGAAGGACTATTGAGAACACTGTAAGTGCTGTATATAAGGTACCCAGTAGACTTCCTGGCAGAATACTAAAGACTATCTACTATTACTGTTATTGCTGTTCTAATTAATGACGTTCACGAGATTTCTGAACAGGAAAACTAGATTTTCCTCCGTGTTAATGAGAATCTTCTTAAGAGTCCAGAACCAATTTTCTTATTTATAGTGCCAGAATATTCCAGAAACGAGCTAGGTTTGGAATTACTCCAAAGAAAGTAAAGCTAGGCATCCAAGGAGTCTAAGCAAATATGTGGAGGTACCAGCATAGCTCAGGGAATCTGAGCTTCTACTCTGGGCCTTAGGGCAGCCTGTATTGCCTGCTCTCAATTTCCTCTAGCTGACCGTATTAAAAAAAAAAAAAAGCAGGCAATCTGAGTATAGCATTCCCCGCAGGAGGCCTAGATGTTATTCTCTAAAGTGCCCTAAGGATTTATTTAATTTTTTGAAAATACATCACACGATAATGCAACCTGTTTCTTTCTTAGAGAACAGAGTATGAGCTTTCATACGCACAGCTTTTTAGCCGTGGTGCTGCCTTGGAAAGGACCTGTGGACTGAAAGCACATTACAGTGTATTACAATCCAATCGCAGCTTCACTTATCTACTTGGTAAGGCGTTTGTATTGCACTTATTACCTAGTACCTGTTAAATCTGTTTATGAAGACCACAAGGAAGAAATAATTTTTATGCTCCTTTTAGTTTAATATAAACTCAGAAACAATTTTGCTTGAACAGCTGACCTGTGAATTAATAATGAGGGACTATAATTTATTTTCACTACAGCATGTCGAGTACTTCCTTTGCGTTTAAAAATTGATGAGGCTGAAAACTCCATTTCTTTACAGGAAACAGATTTCAAAGGCCTATGGGGAAATCACCCCTTCCCTCACATGGAAATTTCCTTCCAAGACCATGTCTTGGCTAGTAAAAGATAAATAAGAAAAAACCATTTAGCTATGACATAACCGTTTAGTATGACATAAAGTATTACATTCTTTATTAAGGACTTCTGGAAAATATTCTGTGAAAAACCATGTGAAGAATAATTTCTAGTCAAATAGATCATGCTTTATCTCAGAAATGCTGTCCACCTAAAGAAACAGTTAACTGAGTCTTTCCATCATGTGAATAATCTTCCCAGGTGCTTTCACTGGCTCTATGTTTTGGGATTTTGTGTCTACTGTTGTTGAAATGGAATCATTCCCTCTTCTGTGTTTTTTATTCAGCGTTACCTTGAATTTGCCAAGCCCAAGACATTGGTGAAATGAGCATTTCGTCATTGGGATCATTGACCAGATACATGATGAAAATACACTCTTCTCCAGACATGATGCCTTGCCCCTGCACGTAGACAGCTGTCACAGATAGCCGGTTCACATATGGCAGCCGAAGCAAAGTCAACTGAAGGTAAACTAAGGCAGCAAACAGGGCTTCACCTTTTCTAGTATTTTATATTGTTTATCGTCAGATGGAAGTAGGAGAGGGAACAAAGGTTTTGCTAAGGTTCAAAGATTGCCCAGATTATCCATGTCGTAAGAGTAATTCTTAAAGTAGTTTTAACATAATTATTTTGTCATTGGAAATAGATTGTTCATTTATGCCAACTATTTACTTACTCTTTACTGGGGACATAGGACATGACAGTGAATGATATAAAGTCCTGAAGGGAAACAGTCCATCCACCCTTCTTAAGGTTTTATTTTTGAGAAACAGGGAGAATATCTCCTGAAGAGTGTCTGTAGAAGACCTGCATCTTCCTTCGTATAAAGAAGAGCTTCTACCTCTTTTTTCCACCTTCTCTAAATTAAAAAAAATTATTGCTTTGATTTTGTTCCATCCCCATTCTGTCTCTTTATATATTTATTTTCCTATACAAAGGGAATCTTGCTGCTTTCCCATTTTTGTTTTTTTGTTTTTGTTTTTGTTTTTTTCCAGGACTCAGTAGGCAGTTAAGATTTTGTAAGTATCCAGTCTCTACATGCAGAGATTGGAGGTTAGGTCAGAAAGTGGAAAAACACTACTTTGGATTTTTGCAGATAACAATCCACAAACGAACGACAATTTTGAGAAGTTTAAAAATACGTAAAGGTTATATGATGATGGAAGAGTTTTAAAAGGCAGACACTGATATTAGAGAGAAATTATACCTTGGAAAGAAAATATTTTTATACCATAAAGTGTTGCTATTTAGATTAATGTTCAAGTTTTCCATATTTAGATATTAACTATGTCAGGGTATGAAAAATACTAAATCCAATGATCATGGGGTGTATCAGCTTCTGCCTGAATGTCACCCAAACAGGCTGAGTTTATGGTTTATTTGTAGTTAAGTCTCTACTTGGTAATGTGGCCAACTGAGATGTAACAGATATCATAAGCATTTGGATGGTTATGTACTGCACTTTAACAGCTATTCGTTGCTGAGGAAGTTCTTATTTCAAAGAATGTTTGCCTCCTTTGAGAGAATGATTAACATCTTGTAGTCTTTCTATAGGACCACAGGGCGAGCACAAGTCATTAAAGAGAAGAGCCCAGAGCATGATGCTCTGGCTAAGACCTGAGAGTTTGCTTTGAAGCTGAAGGGACTTTGGAGATGATCTGGCTCAGTCCCTTCATTTTACAGATGAAAATCTTGAACTCCAGTGAGATTAAAGGATATACCTGAAGTCACACAGTTCACTTATTGAAGAGCTTGGACTGGATCATATGTTCTTAAATTCTATTCTGTTCCTCTCTCTGGAAAGAGATCGTCATGATAGAGCTTAAAACTACTGTGGGAAATAGTTTTTTTTAACACCTCGGCTGCACTTTATTTACCTATTTACATTTTTTTGAAGTGTAGTTGGATCTACAATGTTGTGTTAGTTTCAGGTGTACAGCAAAGTGATTTAGCCGTACACATATATATCTATTCATTTTCAGATTCTTTCCCTTTATAGATTATTACTAAATATTGAGCAGACAGTCCCCTGTGCTATACAGTAGGTCCTTGTTTATCTATTTTATGTATGGTAGTGAGTATATGTTAATCCCACCCTCCAAATTTATCCCTCCCCACCCCCCCTTCCCCTTTGGTAGCTATAATTTTGTTTTCTATGTTTGTGAGTCTATTTCTGTTTTGAAAAGATGCTCAACATTGCTAATTATAAGAGAAATGCAAATTAAAATTACAATGAGCTATCACCTCACACTGGTCAGAATGGCCATCATCAAAAAATCTACAAATAATAAATGTTGGACAGGTTGTGGAGGAAAGGAAACCTTCCTACACTATTGGTGGGAATGTAAATTGGTGCAGCCACTATGGAGAACAGTATGGAGGTTCCTTAAAAGACTAAAAATAGAGCTACCATACGATCAGCAATCCCACTCGTGGGCATGTATCTGAAGAAAACCATATTTTTTTAAAAAAATAATTTAAATTGGTACATAGAGAAAAACAAAAGGTTAACTGTTTTGGAGTATTTAAAGATTACAAACCATTAAAAATTGCCAGGAAAAAATACTTAAAGAAAAGATGTACCATCTTCTAGCTAGAATTTCAGTCTATATTTGCTTAATGTCATTTGTGTTGTGTAACGTATAAACATTTGTGTATCTTCATATTCTTCACTATATGCAGAGATTCAACTTACTAAAATGAATTAACTATACATAGTAATTTTCTTTACATAATATTTAATAACCTTTGTCTGTTAGGTACTGCACTGAGTGAATGATTTTACAGATTCTGATAGCTTACCTCAGGAAGCTTAATATCTAGAGTGCAAGGATAAACAAAATTCTCTCATATAAAATACAATATGAGTAATACTGCAATGTCTGTAATCATAATCAGTTTTGATACTATAGGAAATGGACAGAGAATTACAGATGCAGCTAGAGGATGGTCCAGGAAAATCTGGAAAAATTCCTTAAAACTAACAGGCACAATTTGATGTGGGTTTTAAACAAAAGACAGAAACTTGGAGGCAGCTATGAAGGTGGATATTTTTAAGCACAGGAATTATTCCAAGTTCATTTCTATGACATGCCCCTTTCCTTTTCCAAGCTTGAGGACACAAGTCTTTTAATAGAAAAAGGTACATTTTTATTTTAATTACGAAAAAGGGTAAAACAACCATACTTTCTCTGATGACCTAATGGTATCTAGTGACATGTAAAATATTTGCCAAATGTCAGAATTCAACAAAAAGTGGTTTCTGAAAAGACTTAACATTTTTTACCAAAGATCATGCTAAGAATAAACTATGTCAAAATTCTGACAATAGCTTTTAATGTGATTTAATGGTCTATACCTATTGCTGAGATTAAAATATAAATGATGTATTACTATAGAAAATCAAGTACCACTAATATGTAAACATTATAAATATACAATATATAGTTTAGCTAGAAATTAGAAAACACCTAAATTCAATAAATGTTCAATAGTAGAAGTTAACTTTAAAATTTTGCACGTTACGTGCTGTATCAGACATGAGAATAAGATCATCAGTTCTTCTCTACTGTGGGCAGCTTAACTGAACAAGGGTCTCAGCTGTTGTGCTTTGCATTCTGTAACTGTGTTTGTGACACGACCATGTTGTCCGCAGGCTGGACAACCGAGCCAAAGGCTGAGTACAGTCCTTATAGTAGTAAAGCAGGCCCATTTCTACTGATGTGAGCCATCTCTGAATGGGGGTTTTGGCTCTAGGATTTCCAATGGCATTGCTAAATCTTCCTTAGACTCTATGTTAGTCTAAGATGCTTCACCCAAACTAACTTCCTTTCTGACCATTCTTCTTCACTCAGGCTCAGACATGCACCATAATGAGACATGCACCATGGACAGACATGCACCATGGACAGACATCCACCATGGGCTGACCGACATGCACCATGGTCAGACAAGCACCATGGACAGACATGCACCATGATTAACCACGCACCATGATCAGACATGCACCATGATCAGACATGCGCCATGGTCAGAGAGCTTTCTCAGCCCTGCTTGGCTCCTTCCCCATTTGTTCTCACAGGAGTTTCTCCTAATATAAATTGCTTGCACAATGCTTGGTATCTGCTTTTCCAAAGACCCAGAGTAAGACACATGCATATAAATGATACGTAATGTCTGATTACAATAAGCCATATCATGAATATGACAAGTTTTCAACAGAAGCAATGTTATTATTCAAGAAGCTGTCTTCACAGTAAACAATCAAAACTAGGCCTGTCCCTTGGTAATCTCAAAAATGCTATTCAAATTGGTCAATGAATATATCCCTTTATACTTCTACCATACAGAAAAAATTGGACTTCCTCAAAGGAATCAGAACAGCTTTTTTAGTTTCTTTTATTTTCTGATTATAAAGTAAGCTTGCCATGTTTTATTATTTACACCTGCTTTTGCACACATTCTTTCCTCTACCTATAACATCCTCCCTCTCGTTTCTCCCCTTGTTTGGCTGACAACCTACCACCATTCAAGTGTTTGTCAGTCTCAGGGTAACCATGATTAATAAAAATTCTCCAACAGACACAAGCAGAAAGATACTTATTTGTTAATGGAAGTCCAAGATTTAAGAACAAGTCTGTATGTGGTCAGAACTCCATGCAGAGGACGCAGCAGGATGATCCCAGTTGGAGGGACACTTCTCCCAGCCCTCAGGTCCCGGTCAGAGCACACAACTGCTGGCGAAATTCCTTAAAATAGGATAAAGATCTAGAAAAGTCCTTTCTTCTATTTCTGCCTTCTGTTCTCAAGGGATCTACATACTTTCCCAGATTCTTCCAAGTCTTTAGGCAGTTTTGGCTATTGCCTGCCTGCTTGCCTGGTGTAAGAAACTAAGCATTCCTGAGTGGTTACTGGAGGAAGGGTGAGTTCGTGTTCAATTTTCTGGGCAGACTATCCGCTAGCATTTTCATGTTCCAAGCTGTACGTTCTTATATTTCTTCAGGATCCACTGTACACATCACTGCTACTGCCACGTCTTCCCTGACTTCTCCAAAATGTTTGTATCCTTTGTTTCTCTTAGAAATGTCTTGATACTACCTCTATTATAGCACTTACCATAACGCATCAGACTCTGTTTCTATATTAAACTATTTTACTAGGCTTTGAAGACTTAAGGGCCAGTCCTCATTAAAACATATGTGTTAATGATTTCTCTATCCACCCCCTCCATCTAGGCCTGTATTTGTCTGCAGATGGTCAGATTGAGCTGTCAAAAACCTGGGACATTTTGTTCATTCTTAATAAACTAGAATGATTAACTCTTACTGAGATAGAGAAGTAAAAGCGTTTCCTAAGTAGTTTCAAGCTTGCAGAGGAATGCTTTGGAAATACATTCAAGTAACTTTTACTAATTACATTCAACCCTTCCCGTGCTGAGCGTTCTGAATTGGCACCATGTTCCACGCAATGACCTAAGTGTTGGGGTAGGAATATGATACCAGAGTATAATTCTGTTATTCAGGACTTTATTCTGATGGAGAAGACAAATATGCGGACAAATAATTTTTGAAAAATGAGTTCTGCTATCATAGAAACTTGCATGGAATTCTATGAAAATGCAATTTTGAGGGGCTGGAATAGGTTTAACATAGGAGATTCGGTGCGGAGACACTGCCACCTAAGAGGGCCTGGCATAGTAGAGGCATAGTGAGCAGTGTCTGAAGCACAAGATGAATAGCAAGGAGGAGCGGCTAGTGAGGATGAAAAAATACTGGAAAAGAAGTAGGTCACACATGGCCTTAATCCCATGGAAACTTCTTTTAAAGTTAATGATGGTTAAGTTGCCACCTTGGAAGCAATGACTTCATTCTAAATGCAATATAAGTAATTGAGACAATTAGACAAATAAGAATACATTTTTAGGGCTTCCCTGGTGGCGCAGTGGTTGAGAGTCCGCCTGCCGATTCAGGGGACGCGGGTTCGCGCCCCGGTCCGAGAAGGTGCCAC
>NC_041220.1:5047904-5078294 GCF_002837175.3 Physeter macrocephalus
ATGGCCGCTGGGCCTGCGCGTCCGGAGCCTGTGCTCCGCAAAGGGAGAGGCCACAACAGTGAGAGGCCCGCGTACCGCAAAAAAAGAATATATTTTTGGCAGTAGAATCAAGAGCATGTGTGGATCTTGTGGAAGTGGGGAGTGAGACGGCGGGTAAGCTGTCCACATGGAAGCAGAAGTCACACGGCAGGACTTAGCCTGGAGAAGAAGGTACTGTGGAGACTTTTCAATAATTAATTGTTGCTCATGGGGAGCTCAGACGCTGTTAGATGCCAATAAAGCAAACAAGTTGAAAGAGATGCAGGATTATACATCGCTAAATGAGATGCTCTTGCTTTTTTTCTCACGTTTATTTAGGACCAGTGGTCTGTAAATGACAGTGAGAGTAAACATGGCGAAGGCAAACAATTCCCTTTCGAGGTCCTACCGCATCAAGGCTGTTCAGAGTGAGAATACCAGGCATGGCGTGTATGCAAAGGTTGCCTCAATAAGGAGAATGGAGTTTCATCAGAGGCAAGAAGGGTAAAGAAAAATGCTGGCGGAGGTCTGTGGATGTAAGGAAATTTAAGTAGCTCAAATAGCTGTCTATAAAAGTGAAATAACATCAAGGCATATGAGGTGATTTTCTGCCTATAAGTCCATCTGGCCATCTGATATTTTTCACATTTATCTTTAAGTGGGCCAAAGGCTATACTTACTTTTTTTTTTTTAATGTTCCTAATGTTGATTTTCTGCCTATAAGTCCATCTGGCCATCTGATATTTTTCACATTTATCTTTAAGTGGGCCAAAGGCTATACTTACTTTTTTTTTTTAATGTTCCTAATGTACAACTTTGACTTAGAAATAAGTGAGCAGCTCCTTGTACCGAATGCATTGGTTGGGAAAATGAATATACCATTCAAAAAAAGCATTTTATCTAAAATCTTTCATATGGTGCCTTTTAATTGCCCTTTTATCTCTTGCTGATGATAAAGAAAATAGGTTGCCCAATTAGCATCTTATATGGCTATAGAATGGTAATTTTACAATGTCCTATGAAAAAAATATTCATTACAGTCTAAATAACACCAGGGATTATTTTTCAGTTCTCCAATTCATAAATCTAAATGAACAAAAGATAACTGTATCGAATTAAAATATATCATTACTGAACAAAGATTCAAAAGTAAAATTAAATGGATGGATCTATGTAATGAATTAACTACTATAATCCAGATGCTTGAATTTTTTACAGAATATTTAATTATCATATATGAAGCACTGTTCTGAAAGAGATAAGCATTCTACTCTGATATAATAGATTAGAAACAAAAATCTATTTTATAGTCATTCCTTTCTCTCATACATGAAATGTATCCTTTCTAAAGTTTATGCTAGTAACTTTTGATAGTGAGTACAAATATTGTTGATCACAGAGTATTTAACACACAGGCAGCTATGAAGGAAGCTCTCAGATGATGATAGAAATGAGGAAATGGCTAGGCTTGTTTTCTACTGGAAATGATTTAAGCGTTGAAAACACCAGAACATAGCACGATTCAATTATTATTAAACACACCTTATAATCAATATAACTTAATTGATTCAATGTCCTGTAATATAATATGCTATTTTTTTGCAGATTAACAATGGACATATATCCAAAAATGTTCCATAAAACACGTTTCAGAAATATATCTGATCAAATAATAGTTTCAACATCTCTCCACAAAACAGAACAAGAAAAGGTTAGTAGTTAAACCAAGTACAGGCAAACCGTAAATAGAGGTCAGTGTGAGTATATGTGTGTTGGAGGAGTGAGTAGGTTGGGGGCTTGGAGTGCCATCAGCAGAACCAAGTGTTTAAAAACACTCAGACACAGCATTCAAACAAGACTATGTCCATATATATCCCCGTTCCAAAATTTAATAGCAGCGTGACATTGAGAAAGCCATTTAATTTCTCTGTGTCTCTCTTTCTTAGTTCATGAAATGGAACTAGTATGGATGCTATGATTAATAATAGGTTAAAACATACAGAGGATAAAACATTGCCTTGCATAATTAAACATTAATGAAGATCAATTATTTGTGAAGTGATTTAAAAAATATATGACAACTGATAGGGCAAAGGCACCAATCCATTAGAACATGTGACAAGCTGTGTACACCGCTTAATACAAGCCCTGATTATTTAATACACACACATCCGTGCATATGCAAAATATATGTACATACAGGGTAAACTGAAACCAACTGACACTTTCAAATTTGTATTACTCAAAAATTAGGTTAGACATGCACTGAGTTGTAGAGGTAGCCTTTGGTGCATCTAAGGATTGTGTCAGGAAATTTCTCCAAGTAACGGCCAGAGTGAATTGGCTCAGGTATATATTCTGTAAGTGATTGAAGATTATTGCCATATTCAGAAGCTGCAGGTCCTGACAGATACAGACAATGTCAAACAGTACAATAACTGCTCATATTATTAGTCTTGGAGAAGAATAAGATGACTCTGCAGGTCATCTCACAACGATAAGGTTACTTTTTCTTTTATTTTTCCTTTTTAAGTAGAAAAAAAGAATAGCTAAATATTCCAGAGGACGCACTGAAAACAAGCATGTCATTGTTGAACATGTAAGTGATTCACCAACAGACAGATCTGTGCTCCATCCATTTTTTTGCAGAGAACACAGTGAGAGTGACTGCATATCTGGACGTCTTGATAACGTATTTGTTTTCTTTCTCCCTCCACCTACAGAAAGTCTCTGATGACCTCATTTTCCAACAGAATGGGGTTCTGTCTTCTTTTCCTCATGCTGTTCTGAGTTTTCTAATGAACATCTTCTGTGCTGGTGATTTATTCATTTTGTTCAAAACACTGACCTCCTTCTGGACCTGCCAGATACCATATCTTCTTGCTTTAACCACATTTTCCTTTCAGCCTTGAGGAAATAAAAGTCTCTATCATGTCTGTGATTTCAGCCACTAATGGTGTTTTATTTTCAGGGTTCTGAGATGATTTACACTATAGGATTGACGTTTACAGTGGTGCACATTGATCATAACAGAAATAGCTGTGAAAAATGATTTTTTAATTTGTTTTGGGTATATACTGATATTCCTAGTAAACTGAGTAATACATTTTGAGAGTGTTCAAGCTTTTACTGGCTTGATACTAATTAGGTAATAAGAATACAGATTTATCATTGACTACTTTGATAGTGACATTTCAAAAAGTTCTCCAGTAATCCATCTGACAGGTATTTATTTAGAATTCTTCCAAGTCATCTTTGTTACAGAATGTTTTTTCTCTAAATTTTTCTGGCTAAAGATAAGGCCCTCAACAGAGCTCATCACAGGAGCTGTGTGAAGCATCATTGCTCAAGATTGACCAAAAATCTATTCTTGGTTTTGAGCCTCCTCCTACACCCTGTTTGCTGAAGAATATGATTTGATCTCTGTACAGAACCAATATTAAAATTTTAAATTAAAATAAACAAACAAACAAGACTTCCCGAGTTTTATAAGTTCTTTAGTAAATATACCAAATGTCAACTGCAGATGGCTGTGTTCTTCATTGTGTTACAATCTCATAAATTCCATCTTTAAAAAGAATTACACTTTTTGGAAAAATATTCGTCACGGAGTGAGTAGGGTTCTATCTTACTTATAAACCTTACTAATTATTCAACATTCCTGTCAAGTAAGTTGATACTAAATTGAAACTGAGAAGCCTACTGAAATATGCACTCCAATATACACTGTTTTGAACTAGAAAAACAATTCACCGAGTAAATGTCTCTAGAGCATTTTCAGAACGGCATGAAAGACTTAATCTCAAACAAACAATCTAGGAGATTTATAATGAAATCTACCAGAGAGAGAGAGAAAAAAAATAGAGTCTTTAAACCATAGAAGAATTACAATATTCCCAGGTTTCAAGGTCTCGTCCAATCACAAGTTTCAATCCAATCCTGAATGACGTAAACGTTTCCCTTGGAGGAAAGTCCTAGTGAGTTTTCTCTCCTTAGCACTTAGAGAAGATGTGGATTTGTGCAAGCTGTAGAGATGGATGCCCAGATTGAATAAGCAAATAGTCCCATCTATAACTGTCGTAACTCAAGGAACTCTGAGAAAACTTCTGCAGATGGCAATCTCATAGGTTCGGTGTTACCTTGAGCTGACTCAAGTCATCCAAATATCTTGAACTGAGCTGTCTCCATACCATGTTACACAAGTGGTTGATAAGTGGTGACTCTCTGTCTCCACAGCACCTAAGGCCACGGGGAAGTTTTCAGCAAACTACAAACTGGGACTTAGGGCACTTTTTCTTTTTTTTTTTTTTTGTGGTATGCGGGCCTTTCACTGCCGTGGCCTCTCCGGTTGCGGAGCACAGGCTCCGGACGCGCAGGCCCAGCGGCCATGGCTCACGGGCCCAGCCGTTCCGCGGCATGCGGGATCCTCCCAGACCGGGACGCGAACCCGGTTCCCCTGCATCGGCAGGCGGACGCGCAACCACTGCGCCACCAGGGAAGCCCCGGGGCACTTTTTCTTTTATGAGGAAACACTACGTCAGATAGACACTCAGAGAAACATTACTAAGTTCAGTATTTTTTAACAAATATTTACTGAGTGTTAATTAGTGTAACTGCTATAGGAGATGCTATGACAAAGAAAAATTAATCATCCCAAGGGAAAAAGAAAATAGCATTTGTTAATCACGTATTGTGTGCCAGGAACTGTACAAGATCCTGCGATTAACCAAAATAGTGTGAAGTGGGTAATATGTATATTTTAGACATAAAGAAACCCAATCTCAGACTCTTTCATTTTATAATAAGATATCCAATTCAGACTTTTTTAAACAACAAAAAAAATGGAGAGCTCATACAGAGGAAATTCTAAAACCAGCTAATTATAGCTGAAATTTTCTCTACAGTAATGTAACAATAACTCATTTTTTTCCCTTAATCTATTGGCTCTGCCATCTCCTGTCTTGGTTTCAGATCTAAGCTTCATGTGGTGTGAAAATTACTACTGTAGCTCTAGATCCTCTAGACAAACTACACAAAAATCAGAAGTCTCTTTCTCAAAAGGCCCAGCAAAATGGTTATCATAGGGGTTCTAAGTGGGTTACATGCCCATGTTTGAACTAATGATTGTGGCCAGAGAGAATTCGGGGATCTATTTGTCTAAGCCTTTGTCAGGTGTTCCACCTTGGCAGATAGTGAGTGAAAAAACTTATGCAAAATCTGTATCTTAAGAAGACGGCAGGGTGAACCGTTAGCAGACAAATTAATGTGCTTGGAATCACAGTGTAGTAAGTGTGATTCACTAAATTTGAAACTATGTCCTTACAGTTCCAAAGTATGAGTTCTTTTTAAAAAATAATTTTTAATTTTAATTAACTCTCTCTCTCTCTCTCTCTAGTAAGTGTGATTCACTAAATTTGAAACTATGTCCTTACAGTTCCAAAGTATGAGTTCTTTTTAAAAAATAATTTTTAATTTTAATTAGCTCTGTCTCTCTCTCTCTCTATATATATATATATATATAGCACTATAGGAAAATAAAGCAAAATATATCCTCAGTTTCCTGTTGGAACCTGGAATACTGTCTGGCATACAAATAGTTGATGCTTAATACAACTGTATGAAATAAATAAATAAAATGTACTAACACTTGATGTGAGGTTGAATGCCCTTAACAAGAAGTAAATTCTGAGGAGTGCTATCATTAAATGACAAAGGAATACAAAAGGTTGCATGAATTAGAGAGTGTTTGAGTTTGGCCAGGAGATTGATACAAATTAAGAGGATCTAAATCAGAGTCAGAAAGAGCACTTTAGACAACATGAATAGTTAGGTGGAAACTGCAAAGTACAGATCTTTCTCAACTTACAGTGGGGTTATGCAGGTAAATCCTGCAAGTCAAAATGCACTGAATACACCTAACCTACTGAACAGCATAGCTTAGCCGAGCCAACCTTAAATGGGCTCAGAACACTTACCTTAGCCTACAGTTGGGCAAAATCATCTAACACAGAACCTATCTTATAATAAAGTGTTGAATATCTCATGTAATTAATTGAATACTATACTGAACGTGAAAGAGAGAATGGTTGTCCGGGTGCAGAATGGTTGTGAGTGCATCGGTTGTTTACCCTCAGTCACGGTGGGGTAACTGGGAGCTCCAGCATCACAAGAGAGGATCCCACTGTGTATCACCAGCCCGAGAAAAGATCAACATTCAAACTATGGTTTCTACTGAATTCCTATCACTTTCACTCCATCTAAAGTCAAAAAATCATAAGTCAAACATTCATAAGTTAGTCTGGAGAGGGGTTACTCAGGTTCCCATTGGGTGGACCATAGGATGTCTTAGGATCGGTCTTAGGAGCTAAGCGTCCTGAAGGAGGTGGGTTCAACACGGCCTGGACCTAGTCTGTGTGCAACAGAAAATATGTTACGGTGGTTTTTTCTTTCCAGTGCAGAGTTGTATCAACACAGCCCTAAAGTTAGGAAAAAGAATCCAGTGGTTCCCTGGTGAATTGAAGTATGGAAAAAAATAAGCAGTATGGAGAAACAGTAAAGGGTTAGTTGCATTAGCAAGGTGAAAGGTGAGAGGGATCAACTCAGGGCTGTGTCTAGAGAATGGAGAAGAACAGATTAATAAAGAGACATTACAAGTTAGACAAGAGCAAAGAACAGAAAATGAGTGCAGGGTCTGTGAGGACTGTAGACACACCATATTTTTCTCTGTCCTCTCAGAAATCATTTCCCTTTTCTTTTTCATATTCATAGCCTAGTTGATTTCCTTGTTTAACAGAACTTACATTTCCTTCCTCCATTTAAATATCTAATACATTAAATGACTTGTATATTTGTTTCTGATCTTTTGAAAAGGTGCACAAAATTTTAATGTAATATATATCAATATCATCATGAATGACTTCAAATTTAGATTAAATCAATTATGAAAAATAAGTATCTATGTCTAATTTGGTATCTTACAAAAATAAGGACGGACGTAAAAGTAATCTTGCAGTGGATCTAAAGGAGTCTGGTAATGGAACTAGTAGAAACATAATATATTTAGCTGGTCCTCTTATTTATCATTTGTTGGCCTTAAAAATTTTTTTAAATTACATTTTAATTTTATATTGGACTGTAGTTGATTTACAATATTGTGTTAGTGGAGAATCAAACTAATCTGAATGATATTAAATACTGTGGTCCCAAGGGGCTAAAGAACTAGTTTCCAGCCTAAGTCTGTATGAATCTCAAGGACAAGTGAAAAATGATGGAAATTCAAAACGTCAAGGGGACTCCAATTAAGGAGATTATAACACATTTTATAAAAGGTGGCTTTGAGAGAAGACTTGAAGGGTTTGTTAGGTGAACAAGGAAGAAACCAGACATTCTGCAAATAAATGCAGATTGGCAAGAAATGTGTAGGTCTGTAGTGAGGAGTCACGTCTTGCTGTAGCAGAGGTACATAGAGGCGAGAGACGGGAATGTTTTAAAGGTGACATTAGGATAATTTGTAGAGCACACTAGTTGTTGGGTTTTACCCCGAAAGTGAAAAAAGGACTTGAATACTATAATGTATTGAGCGCTAAGACACTGAATTTAGACAGAACTGAGTTTATAGCTGGTTCCAACATGTATTAGTTAAGTGATTCACCATATGTAGAATAGGGATAAAAATTTATGTAGCTGCTAGTTTTAAATGAGGCAGTGCATAAAAATTCTTAGCTCACTGTCTGGTAGAGCGTAAATGCCCAGTGTTTCTTAATTACTATTAGCATATTGTAAAATAACCATAGTAATAAGAACAAAAAGTACAACTAAGCGATACAACCTGAAGAGATGTATACGATATAACAACTCAGACTTGACTTAAAATCAGACTGTAGTTCTACATTAAAATTAAAAAAAAATTATAGGGGAACACTTTAAATGACTATTGTATGTAGGACAATAGGAAAGTTAGACATTACTGATGAAACTGTTAGACAGTATGAATAAATGGTAGTGAATTGCCTGAATTTCCAGAAATTTTCTCATACCTGGTCCACTTTTCCTTAACATTCTCATTCCTTTATTTCTTGCTAAAATTTGAACTCTTGATTTATTTCTGTGCATGTCTTAGGAAATCTTCTGGAGTTTATCAAAATAAAAAGAGTGAATATTTTAAAGTTATTTATATTGTAGTCTTACAAGAAAAACGTAAGGTTACTGTTTCTATTTCACTTGTATAAATGAATTCCCTGGTGAATTTGAAATTTTAATAATGCCTTTATGAATCAGAAGAATAAATACAATTTATCTCCCTCCTGTAAATCCAAATATTATGGTGGTTCGAAAAGTGTTTTCAAGTGCTTTGAAATTTTAAAAGATGGTAAAATGGATCACTTTGAAATTAAATAAGTGGTAGAAGTACCAAAAGGGTTATCAATATATCTTTTTTTTAACATATTTATTGGAGTATAATTGCTTTACAATGGTGTGTTTGTTGGCAGGGCACAGAATGGATTCAGGATATAAAAAATGTATTAAATAGGTTAATGTAACTTTAGTTTCATGAGGTCACTGATAATGATGATACCCATAGAGTATATTTCTTAATTCACAAAACATAAAACATTAAATTAGAAAAATATACATCTCAAATGACTGTTGGCAAATGGTTTATCTTCCACTCTATTTCTATTTATTAAAAAGTCATTTGTGTCTAACAAAATCTCTTTGAATTAGATTTCATTATTTCCCAGTGTGAATAAAAATTTGGATGGAAGTAGAAGTTTTTTTATGTCAAAAAATGGCAAGCAAGTTAAGGCTTATGCAAGAAATCAGGAAGGCATATTCAGTCAATATTAAGATACACGTATCTATGATCTATTAAAATATTTCTTAACATCATCTTTCTACATAAACTAATAATTTACGTTCAAGCCATTGTCATGGATCAATGAAATGAGTTTGGCCAAGGTTTTTTTAAATTAAAAATTATTCAGGGTTCAAATTACTCTGTATTTTATATAAATACAACAAAGTTTTTAAGCAGAATTTAAATAATGTATAATTAAAAACAAAAGCAATGTTTCCTTTCACTCAAATTGATAAATAATCTTTATTTACATTATTAACGAAAAAAATCTAGGTTATTTTAGGATTTTCTTGGCTTAGTTACATAAATCATCAGCTACTTCCATAGCATATGCAAACTCTGATTCCCTTTTGTTTCAAAGAAACTAAAAGGTATATTTATGTATGCAAAATTACATAAGCATAAAAATAAGTGTCTACATCATGGCAAAAAATGAATTACTATAATTTTACAGTGTTTTTCTTAAAAATCAGTTGTCAGTATAGAAAAAAATCTATATATTTCATTATTCTCTCCCCCTTCAAAAAAAAAAAAAAAAAAAAAAGGAAAGAAAGGTAACGTTTCCATAGTATTGGAAAAAATTCAGCTAACCTTAGCCTAAACAAATACAGAGGAGATTTTAAGCATACCTAACCCAACAAGTAGTTTTAAGAGTTATTTAAGGCAACTATCATTTTTATTTCCCCTGAAGCTATTTCTATTCATTTTGTGAAGTCTGTATACCCTATATCACAGTGGTGTAAACACCGAAGGATAAAACCTTGGCACTGTGATGTCTGTTGCCTAGCATTCTTAATATACTCACGGGATTATGGTGACTATGTCTACTCATGACATGACAGATTAGACTTAATAGGAGATTTCTCCGTGTATCTACTAATTTGGTAGGTTTTTCCACTACAGTTAAATGTAAAGGCTCTCTGACATCCTTTTCATGTACTTCAGTTTTGCTTGAACCATATCTTAAAGAACTTTAAAACCTGACATGTTGCTGCATAATTGTTTTTCAAGAGATAGAACACTAACATAACAAGTGAGCATCCTTAATTTGAAGGAAAAAAAAGGAATCCATTTGTCTACTTATTCTTTGATTGACCCACACCAATCAATTTCTTTTTCCTACATGGGTAGCCATAGTGAGGCTACAGCTACAGATTTACAACTAAATTAAAATGGTACAAAATATTAACTCAGGCGGATTCACAAGGAATAGTTTTTACAACCTCAAATCACTGTAAAGACAGAGAATATCAGTGCCCCTAATGCTGTCCATCTGAAGAACCCTCACAACACCACTAATTTTACATTTAAAACCACTTTGCTAGGGACTTCCCTGGCAGTCCAGTGGTTAAGACTCCACGCTTCCACTGCAGGGAGCGCAGGTTCAATCCCTGGTTGGGGAACTAAGATCCCACATGGCACGCAGCGGAGCCAAAAAGAAAAAAATAAAGTAAAATAAATTAACTGGCTTATACGGCAAGAAAAAAGAAAAGAATATGATGTATATATGAAATAAGCATTTTAGCCACATTCACAGAAACTTTCTGAAATGTTCTACTGACTTCTGTCATTAATTTACACGTGTTCTCAAAGATAAAATTATTTAATAGCATTGCTTTGTAGAGCTACAGTAGGAGTCTTTCATTCAAAAGGGAGGTTTTTATTGGTATGATACTTATATTTAAAATTTTAACATTTTAATAAAACATTTCTTCAAGCAAAATTCATGAATTCATAAAATTAAATGCTATGATAAAAAATATCTTCTTCCTCCAACAGAAAAATAATATATCCACTTAAACACAGAAAGAATTAGAAAGCTCAATATGCATTATTGTTTTCTATACACATTTTATGAGAACGAATATTGCTTTATCTGCTTGGTTCAAAATATCGCAGTGTAATCTATTGCATATACATATGAAATAGGTCCTGGCAATGTACACATTAGATTCCCATAAGAAATTCTTTAAGTTCTCAGGATGAGCTCTGTCCCCCTCTTGTGAAGTAGTGCATTGTATCATAACTTTTTTTTTTTTTTTTTTTTTTTTTGTGGTACGCGGGCCTCTCACTGTTGTGGCCTCTCCCGTTGCGGAGCGCAGGCTCCGGACGCGCAGGCTCAGCGACCACGGCTCACGGGCCCAGCCGCTCCGCGGCACTTGGGATCCTCCCGGACCGGGGCGCGAACCCGGTTCCCCTGCATCGGCAGGCGGACGCGCAACCACTGCGCCACCAGGGAAGCCCTGTATCATAACTTTTGATGTATTTCTTCATGCAACTTAATTGTCATCTTTTTTTTTTACTACTAAACAGAAAAACCCAAGTAATTTAGGTGGTCATATCGTTTACTCATTTAGGGTAAAATAAGTTTGATTTACCATTTCCAGCAAAATCCCAAATCATAAGTGACAGAGGGGAAACAAGTGTGTGGAAATGTGCTATGTATACACCACAGCTGTCTCCTAAGGAGAAGGCTGCCCTGTGTTTCACTGAACACTTTGGTGAGTTAGCTTAAGGACCGCTGAGGGCAGAAGCCAGAGCGATTTTACTCTGCATAATAAAACTCAGGAGGCAGATCTGCAATGCAGAGTGTTTCCAAATTACATGTTATTAGCGCTCCACTGATTTCTTCAGTGAGAAATGCCATAGAATGAATCTAGTTAGAGGCTCTTATTAAATCCTAGAGCTTGGAGTCTACTAATAATACCTATCCAAACTTTTTATTTTTTTAATTTATTTTTTGTTTTTAAAAAATAATGAAATCCTTATATTTCAAACACAGCTTGCTTTTAAATCCACCCTTATTTCCCATACAACAAAAATATTACATAGCTAATATGGGATAGTCATCTGACCAAGTGAACATTCTGTCAAAAGAGGGGCTGGAATACTTGATTCATCCTCTGGGCTCTTTCCTGCTAATACTGGGCAGAGACCAAGTGGGCAATCAGACAAGATTCTCTAACTCAAGAAATAATGAAGATAACAAACCGAACACACACACACACAACACTAGGCTACAAGCAATCGGTGATTTTCTGTCTAAGCATTTTACACTCCATGTGTGGGCTGTACCCATATGCTAAAGAAGGTGGGAAGTACTGCTTAAGATAAAGGCAAATCCAGTAACCATAATGAAAAAAGAAGAATGGCATGACAGGTCAAAGCTTGAAAAGTATAATGTGTTTACTTCTTTAGAAATAAGATGAAGAAAGTTAGCACGTGTTATGTAGAAGCAGCTTCGCATCCTTGTAAGAATGCTGGAGGGTTTGCCAACGATGAATTGCATATGCATGTGCATACACACTCTTAAAAGTATATCATTTCTTTAATAAACAATCGATGACTGTCTTGTTTTTTAAGATAGTGCACTAGGCTCTGAGAATTTAGGGAACTGAGAGGTCCTGACAGTCTAGAGTTTGTGTTTTCGTAGAGTTGAGAGGGAAGGAAGAAGCTCAGAGAAACTGGACAAGTGAAGGTCATGGTTTCAGGATTTATAAGTGCTTCACATATTCATTATTTAAGAGCACAGCTAGATAGAAAAAGTTCCAACTCCTGGGATATTTAAACCCTATTTGTTTGTGAGTTTATTTCTCCGTGGGAGGAATTAGCATATAAGCACGAAGGGAGCAAAAAAATAATTGGACCTCACTGAATTGTGACTTTGCCAGATCGCTATCTAGGAACCGTGTTAGGAAACAATTTTCATTGCTGCTCATCATCCTGATTATATACTTTTCCTAAAAGACGTGAAACAACTCATATTTTCAATTTCTGATGTGTTTGGGCTTCAAGGTAACCAGATAATTTCAGTGCCCCATCCACCTGGCCTGTCCACGAATCAAGTCACAAGTGTAGAGTTGTCTTGATATATGGCCAGCCATATATGTCATTGTGCTTTAACAGATTTGATAAAATATGAGGGAGAATGATGTACTTTACTTTCACTTTCAGAGCGTTTATTTTTTCCCTTAGAGAAGCTTTAAGGAAACATATATCAAACCCAATCCCTTCTTAATCATTTTCTTGCTATAACTTATAAAGAAAAAGGAGCGCTAGCGACCTCTCTCCAGACTACCATGGTGCCCGCTACGCATTCTTTCCTCTTTCTTCATCCCTTGAGTACAACATAGCCATTGGCCGTGCAGGGATTATGGCAGATCTGACCCTGGATAAGCCCTTAGCCACTTATTGCCGTATCTGATTGCAATCACTCATCGACTTCTGAGGGTCCTAAAAGAGTGACTCCAGTGACCACCTTCTTCTTTTCCAGCCCACCCACACTGAAGAATAACATTGAGGTCCACTTTCCATAAGATTCCTGAACTGTCCAATCTGAGACATTCACTAGAACCAACTTCACCTCAGGGTATGTGCTAGGGAAGAGAGGAGTATATCAGGAAGAAACTCTTGGAACATTATTTGTTTGCTTATTTGTTTGTTTTGGTTAGCAAGTCAAGTTCAGAAGAAGACAGAGCGTGGAAACTGACATTTTCAGATTTTTATAGAAGTGCCTGTTGCTTTCAAGGTCTCCCTGTCACGGTGATTTACAGATACACTCTAGTCATCTTATTGTTTATCATGTAATCATTGATTGAAACGCACACATGCACACCACACCAGCTATAACCATTAACTTTAAGACACTATGCAATCAACCAATCACCCCTAAAGAAAAATGACAATAATTAAAATATCATTTTCCCAACTGCTCCATTTTCCTCTCAAGAAAAAGGAGTACTTTAAAGGTAGATTTCTAGAGAAATGTAACCCAAAGGAACAGGAGAAGTAGTCTGAAATTCTAGACAATAAGATCAAATGTGGTGTCGGGGGTGATTTCAAGGGTAGGCAAGCCTTTCAAAACATCTCGGATAGCAATAATGTTACCTAAGTTGCTATCTTCCCTTTCTATATATAGAACTAGTCCTGGGGTAGGTACGTAAATCAGAAATGATTGCCTTCTTATATTTACTACAAATATCCTCTGTGCCAATTTACACTGACCTACTTGAACTGGATGAGATTAAACTCTAGCTGCACTCCGATTTGAGAGTGGGCAAGAGATGGGAGAGGTGTGATTTACAGATGCTACCAGGGTCAGACTGTAAATACATCTTTTTACATCAACTGACACCTGTTTTCAATTGTATCAAAGGTATTGTTTTAGTCAGTGAAAATTTTAAAGAATTCCTATTTATAGCCTTAAATAGCCCAAATGTTAGCTGTGCCCTTGTATTTAGGTAAAAATATCTTGACGGTAATATTTTTTCTTACCTTCCAGCTATTTTTATTCATGACAACTCGAAACCTCTAAGAAAGACTTCTGCTAATTTTTGTATTTGTTATAGCATTACTTTCTGGCCTTCTCAGTGTCTTGCACTAAGCTTTATCAAATTTCCCTGCTCTGAACCACATTGGTTCCTTCTAATTCTCACTTTCATCCCCCCTACTACCAAAAATAAACCATTTGTGGGAGAATTATCTAAGATTTTTCGAGGGAGATCCAATGGAATTGTTTCTTCACTCATTGCTTGACTACCTGCTACCCATGTTTCTCTTCCTATTCTATTTTCCTCACCATTCCAATCTTCATACAGAAATTTAAAAAAATATGGTAACATGATAAATTACTGCCAATCCTATTGTTTTTCACTTCTTATAGGCAAATTCTAGTAGCACCTGCACAGAGAGTTGTAATCTTTACATATATTACAAGAAACTGACATTTAAATTTTTCTCTCTTTAAAATGGTGCCAAAAGTAAAACACAATCAATTATGTAAATGTCCGTTCTTTTTGAGATTTGATCTTTAACCCAACCATTGTAACACAACCATTTTTCTGAAAAAAATAAACTTATTTTTAAATTATTTTTTAATTTCTGGCTAATTAAAAAATTGATAACAAAAATCATTAAATTCCCATGCACTGGCCATATCATAAAAATTTTAAGAGTAGTAGAACTGTAATATTATTCAAATATATTTATGTACATGTAATGATATAATAACTTAATTCTTTGGATTCAAATTATGAGTAAAATAAGGAAATATTTTGCTTTACATTTGTAGAGCACTTTTGATTAAAAAGATAATGAATTATTTCAATTTCTATGACATTAAATAGATATAATTGACTCTTCTGAGAATTACACATGCATTTTTATTTTTAATAGTCTCTTTTAATTTTACCTATCTGGATATTTTTGTACATAGAAGAAGATAAAATTATAAATTAAAATTCTTCATATAAGAAATTTATACTTCTCAGGTCATTATAAAACACTCCTTTTGTAATGCATAATCTCTTCAACTTTAGAACTATGATTCATGGTTTATTAATGACTTGTTGAAATTTAAGGTTTTTTCAAGAAAATTTTCTATTAACTGCCAATCTGAAAAATGTCTGTTTAGTATACATTGCCAGTTAACTGAATGCACGATGAGTTATTAATGTGAAAAATACACCATTTATTACATATTCAATGACCTATTTTAGTTTAAAAAAAGTAAGATATAAAATGTTTTATTCTTACTTAAAAGCAAAAAGGCATATAATTGTACAGTGATTTAAATCAATGTATTTCAATAAGCATCAGAAAACCATTTGTGTTATTAACTAAATTTCAAGTAATTTATATTTTCTCTAAATATTAAGGGGGTGGATTAGCCAACTCACACTCAGATGTATTAAAAATATCTAATATGGAGTTTTCATAACCTTTAAAAAATAAACTCTGAATCAATAAGTATTAATCAGTCCCTTTCAGAAGCTCAGGAACTATGGGGGAGACAGGAGTGTAATATACCCTCTCTCATCTTCCAGGAAGTTTAGTTTAGTTAAACTAAACTGTATTCACAGTTCGAGCTAATAGACACCAGGCTTAAAGAATGGTTGCATGCTGGTCTCGAGTTTTTCTGCACCATCTGGGCAAGCGCTCATATTCAAGAAAGAGACAAGGATGCCAGCTTGGTTCATTAGCCAGAGCTCAACACTTTAGAGACCATTTTGATTTAGATCAAACATATGTTGCATTGGTGTGTCTGTTTGAGCTCAGCCTAAGGCTCAGGTAATCTTCTATTGTCTAAAGAGAAGGAATGTGTAAATATCAATAAAACCCAAAGAAGTTATTTTCATTAATAAGCTCTTATGCTATAGTATAAAATAGAAATAATGGTATGTGGCCCGGACTGTGTCACATGGAACGGGATCGAATTCAGCCGAGGAGCTGAATGAATGGGTGGTACCAGGCTATCGTTCTCAGGCATTTTTTAATTGAAAATTAATCTCCTGAAATTCAAATTCCTCAGGACACTCAGAAAGGTACCTACATTAGGCTCTGAAGAATTTCTACAGGGCTGAGAACTTCAAACTGTCTTAAAAAGTGAAATAATGATTCACATTATTTTAAAATAATGATTTAAAAATAAAATCCAAACAATGATTGATTAGATTTTTAAGCTACAAGTTTATCTTTTAGTATAGATGTGAAGTAATTTTGTTTCTCTTAAATTCTTCAGTTTTGATTTACATTACAGACTAAACAAACCTGAAAATTATAGATAACAGAAAAAAAAAAAAAAAGAAACCAAGCAGAGGAAAAAAAAAAAAAACTTTTAGCAAAACTGTAGCTAATTGCAGGGTAGCCCTTTCTCCAGTGTAGATTATGAGTAGTTTCGACACTACTATTATGGGCAGCTTAATTTTCAAACATTACGTTACTCCAGTCCCTAGAAAGAAATGAAGTAAGCTGGCTTAAGTCACATTTGCCAGCGGCAAATGGAGCTGCTGGGGCATTCAGGCTGAGATCTGTCTGACAGGAGGTGTAAGTCCTTCTTCCTGTTTACTGCTTCCACACACACCATTCCTGGGTGCTTGATGCCGTGCGGGCGGCCTGTCAGATCTTGTGTTAGATGCTGAGGAATCAGGTACATAAGAAATACCTTCTTCCCTCAAGGCTGTGTAGTCTGGTTTAGGAAAGAGTGTAACACTTCCTTCTCTCTTAACATTCTTGTGAGAAACACGAATTAAGTGCCTACCCGTTTGGAGGCACTAAGGATATAAAATCCTGACGCATGTCCAGAAGTTTTTCAGACACAGGAGATAGAAATTATTTGAAATGAGAGAGTAGCAATCTGAGAGAAATGCAGATTAGTGTGATGAGGGGTCAGAGGAAGAAAACTAATATTAATTAAATGCATATTATGTGTCAGACCTTCTGCCTGGCCTGGAATGTACACACTCAACACAAGAGTCAGAAAATAGTCTCAAATTCTGTTAAAGACAGTTCTTAAAAAGAGCAATCTCAGGACACAAGCCACATTTAGGTAGGAAAAAATGTTCCATGAATTGGTAAGAGAAAAGACCATATCTATCCTTCAGGTTTTCCTGATGTGGAAAAGATCCCCATTATGTTAAAAATACTTTCCATGTTTAACAGTTTAGTTTTGGAAATGCGTGCTAGTTTTTACTCTTACTTTTCACTTTAGCAGTAGGGATAATTACTGTGAATTGTAATAGGAATTATGATGATCATTCACATTCATTAAAATGGGACTCTATATGCTGGTAGAATTGCTATAGTTTAATATAGAATCTGGCAAGTATTGGCAAAGCACCTATGCATTTGGCTATATATCCCTAAAAGAAATAAAGACATTTAAAAATATCCTCAAGCATACTTTTCAGTGTTTCTCACAATATATAGAAATAACTGAAATGAAATTTTGCCTTATATGTGTTCACATTATTTGCATGTTCCTCTAATTATTATTAGCTCCAACTTCAGCTACGTAGTGATCATTTCGACCCTCAAGAGATGTTATGTTCTGACAGCATATTATACAATACATACAAGCCCAGAATCACACATGGTATTCACTGCCTCTAGTAGTGGTTTTACCCTAATAATCCAATTTACTTGTTATAGGGGAAAAGAAATACCCCAAATGGTATACTATTAACCATATGTGTCATAGATATAGGAATTTTGACCCAAATAATTGTATTAATAGTGCATTTAAAAAATAATAAGCAAAGTTGATAATAGTATATTAAATACAGTAAAGGGAAGAGGAGAATGAGATAAATAAAAGTAAATGTTACATATTAAATTATTTATCAGTAACAATTTATCAGTAACTTGAAAATAACAAAAAGATATTTATTAAACATAACACTCAATGCCAATTAAATAAAATTTTATCCTCAACAGATAAGTATAAGAACATTATATATTTTTTAGATATCACCTTACGAGGGGCCATTTTCAGTTTCTCTGCTGATTTCTTCAGTCTCTTAACTATTATAGTGCTTCCACTCGGACCTAAAGATTATTACTTTAATGCAAATGCAAATACTTTTCAAATATGCTGCATTTTCAATAAGTTCTACTTATTTTCCATAAAAACATTGTGACAGTATATTATAATTTTTAATCACTTTATTGCTGAGCACATAATAGGTATTCTGAAAATAATAATCAGTTGCTTGACAAATATATTAAACTCTTTGAAAACATACACTTGGCTGTCCAAAGAACAGTTTCTATATCATATCTTGACTGTGAGCCCCAATTCTAATTTATGAATCTCCCTTTTTATTTTTGCAAGTTGAATTTTTCACTCTTTCAGAATTCTTACAACTCTAACTTTTAGACAAGATGATTTTCACGTTAATTCAAGGGAAACAAATATACACAAGAACCAAATAATGGCTCATATAACATATCTGAAGCAGTTTCCTCCCATCCAAATTCCCTTGAAATAGAGAATAAGATATTAGTTTGGTTCAGATTCACTAACATTGCTAAGAAATACTTTAAATACTTCAATAAATTATCAAGAGACATAGTATTAGAAATTGTGAAGATCCAAAGTCTCCCCCTGTTAAGTATTTAAACCACTTCTGTGAACCTTTAGAGTGATGTCATTAGGAGTTATGACTTTTTACCTCTTGTGAACACATAGAGAGATATAACACACCCACACATTTTCTCAAAGTGCAGACCTCACACATTTCATTTCAACTTAATATACTCCCTGATACAATGTTATATTAATTTCTATATGGGCAAAACAATACAAGAATGTTCTCATAATATGTTGAATAGATTTTGATGCGAGTGGCCCTCTTCTCTGAAAGGAACTCAGGCCAAGTTCGAACATCAGCATTTTGCAGAAGCCTAATCCGAAGACCTTAAGAGCAATTTGCCAAAATATTAACCGTAAGACTGATTTAAAAAGGCAAGCATACCTTTATAGATTCACTTCTCAATTGCACATAAAAGGGACGAGAAGACAGGAAATTCCTCACTAATGTTGCTCAATAAAAGTTCATCAAGCAGACGAGACCGAGCTACGTACAATTACGTGTATATTTGCGGTGCAACTGAATTTGTCTTTTGGTGATTTCCCGTGGCTTTCTACCAAGATTAGAGAGAAAACTACAAGTCAATGCTCGTCTGAGCACTCACCTCACGTGGGTGATGAGGAGGGAGGCTGTGGGAATGAAGAAGTCATCGGCTCGGTCGAACTGCTTTCCCACAGGCTGGGTGTGGATGGTGTGATGTGGGGCGTCCCCGCTGGCCAGGGTTATCACCTAAACACAGAACCACGTTTAGATCTTGGCCGTGCAGGCCCTTAATGGCATCAGAGATGAAATAAATCTCTGGCGGTTGTTTGCACAGGCTCTTTGTTTTCAACCTCAAAATTAGTACATTGTTAAGCAAATTGCAATTCTGTGTTTGCTTATTTTCAGTGTAAACATTTCTAAAAGAAAAAAATGGGAAACATCTTTTTCTTGAACAATTTCTGCCTAAAAGATAAAATAAATATACATATAGGTAACTCCTGCATTATACACATGTTATTGCTATAATAAGAAATATGAAAGCAAGCGTACACATGACATAAATGAGATGCTGGCTTTCTTTTCTTTCTTCCTCTTCCCTCCCTCTCCTTCTCTCTCTCCCCCTTCCTTCCTTCTTTCCTTCCGTCCTTCCATCCATCCTTCACAACTTGATTGAGAAATAAATGATATATTTAAAAAAAAACCCTCCCCCTCCTATACAACAGAGTTGTAAACATAGGACAGAAAACTCTAAAATATACCATTTGAAATATTTTTGCTCTTAGAAATCTCAGAATAGATTACATATTTTAAAAATTTCCCTTTTATAAATTGAAAATTTGAGTAAGTTTTAATCAAAGAGGTCTCTTCTAACTATTCATCATTAATTGGTTTTTAAAACTTTCGTAGTTCATTAAAGAAAAGATCACTACATTTAAGCTCTTTAATCCCTTATATCCCATTTTGCATGAAATTCAGTTCTTTCTTCTGATTTCTCACACCTTCACAGCTGTCCTACTGTCCCTGCTGCACAACCATTGTTCTGTGTTAGCTTTTTAACGTATTTTCCTGCCTTTATTTTACCCCTTTTAAATCTTTTCTACATATGGGCACCAAATCAAACTTCTTAAACTTTTGACTGCCTGAGTTAAATAGACTTTCTTCCCTCAAAACTGAGTGTCTTCCTTTGGTTTTTAGGACAGAAGGAGATAGCATTTTTAGTTTTAGATTTTTTTTTACCCTCAAAAGTTAATTTTTGTTCATTGCAATGAGCATAATTTCATTGAGTTACTTTGGGAATTGCCAAGTTCAAGAAAATAGAGTAATTATTATAATAGTCAAGAAAGGCTCAGTCATGTTACAGTCACAAACCAAAACAAAGCAGAAACAAATCTTTACTTCTTTACTACTTACTTCTTTATTTTTTAATAATAAATATTTTTGTTTCATACGTCTTACTTTCCTAGAGGGCTTTGGCAGGATAGCTATTGTTTTTAGTGTTTTTAATTCCGTTTTCCATGCGGAAAGAGCAGCCAACTACCGTGAATGTTTCCATTCATGAAAGACCTCTTCTGCCAAAACTAATCGTATGGCCTCACCCAACCAAAAGAAGCAACCCCCCCCCCCCCGCCACCATGTGCCCAGAGGACGAGAGAACCAAAGTATGTGATAACGCTTTAAAGACACTCTACCTATTTTATTAATGAGTAAGAGTGAGAAAATCCTCACTGGATTTTAGCCGTTCATAATTATGCCTATAAGACTTTAATAAAACTCAACAGGGGTAATAACAATGGAACTCTCCAAATTTTCTTCCCTTTAGATTGTACAGAGGTACATAATTCTCAAGCTGCATGTACGTGTATTTGAAATGAATAATAATACTTACACTGACAGTAGCAATATTAATACTGACTGAGAGCTTGCTATGGGCCAGGTAACACTTAAACAACGCTATAATGTGTGCATTGCATCCCAAACTTACTGACGCAAAAATATTTCATGCCACTGAAGGCAGATTAACTGGACCTCTCTTCTGCGCTTGGCACCGTCCTAGGTTGTAAAAAATACAAAACCACTTGCCCAGGTCCCCTCAGTCTGGACTTTGATGGGTTGAGGTCCTTCTCGCTGCTGGAATTGAGCAGGGAGTGGTGAATTGCCAGGTTTGGGACTGAGCTCACTGAAGGACACAGATTGATCTGTGATGCACTTCAATCAATAAGCCCAATCTTGCCACAATTCTGAACTCATTTCTAACAGCATCCTGCTGCTGGCCTGTCTTTATGTGATGCCTGCTGCAAACCCAGAGCTGCTACCTCCCACTGTCACCCCATCTGGCTGGGTCCTACTTCCTGGCCAATGGAAGACTGCAAAGGCTTTATTCCAAGTTGTTTCCTGGGGATATTTTCTTCTCTAATTGTTGTGCATTTACAAGACATTACATACAGATTGCAAAACTGTGCAGATGACAGACTAATGAGTTTTAGATTTTTACAGAATTTCTTAAGCTTTCATAAGACATAAGTGCCCTTTAAAAAGAAAAACATACTATGATAAATATTCAGACTTCATCTGAGAACACTAGATGGAAAATCACTGTCTTAAATACCTAAAATTATGACAGTTTATGGATATTAATTAATTAATTATAAATGTCACAGAAAATAATACATATTGATTTCATAATCGACAAAGATGTACAGATTTAATTATACTCAACAGGAAAACACAAAGGAGGGCTTTCAGACCCTTGATAAAATGTTTTGCACCTTCAAGGGTAAGAGGGTTCCATTATAAGATATAACACATTAGGGCTAAAAAGTTACTTCCTACCCCTCAAGACCTGGCATCAATCTCTCTTCCCAGTCTAATCTTTCACCATCATGGCACAGGGACACTCCAGCAAAAATGAGAGCTTGACCGTATTTTGGGTTTCAGTTCAATTTCTCTAGAGGAAAATCTGTTCCCCTTTCAAACAAATCTCAAATCCCATTTATTTTGAAGATATTTTCTGGTAATCCTGTTGGGAGACAATTATCCATAAATATCTTGACGTTTCCACAGTCAGGTCTTTCTGAGCAAAAAAGTATGCCACCTTGGTTAAAGGATGATGGTGCAGCAAAAATGCCTTTGGAAGCTAGAGATAGAGTATTTCTCCTGAGAGATTTAGAGACTTAATTCCTCTGAGCCAATTACTGAGGTGCCAGGGTACTGACCTTCCCCCCTCCTCTCCCTGGAGAAGATTTGCATGCTTTCCAGACTAATAATCTCTTCTCTCTCACATGAGATGGTGGGTTGAGGTGCCAGCAGCCTAAAATAACTTAGAGACACATGATTCCAGGCTCCTCCTGCAGTAGGACTGTGCTGGTCATGAAGGGTGACACTAGCCTCTCACCACATCACCCCATAGGGGTTGGGGCCAGAGAATAAATACTAACAGGCTACATGGGTAAGAAACGGTCTGTTCTCTGATCCAGAGACCCTGTGTTTCCTGTCAGTCTGTCTATCATCTATGATCTATCTATCTATCTGTCTATCAATCTATCACCTATTTATCATCTATCTGTCTTATACATACATAAACACACACACACACTCTTCATGTAAATAAGTCTTGTTGTATGTCGTATTTTAAGAGTAATTCTCAGTTCTTACATTTTATTTTGTATTTTCAGATGTGAAGCTAACCTTTCACTTCCACCCACCAAGTATTTTAAAAATTCACTAAATCTTATTAGCATAATTTTTATTAGACATTCAGAGAAAAGAACCTGTTTTTAGATGGCTGGACAATGTGTGGGAAGTTTCTCATCAACTCTACAGATAGTCACTGTCAAAATGTGTATATATGTATATATACCTCTATCTGTCAATTTCTCATGTAAACAATTTAAAACATAAGCAAATTTCACAAAAATGACAGTATATATTCCCAATCAGAAATGAACCTGCACTCAGATAGTAAAGTACTATGTGTTTGGAGAATGCCGGGGACCTGCTTTGAGACTCTGTCTAACTCTCCTGGTCTCTATCTCACAGGACCCACCCTCCAGGCTCCATTGAAAAGAGACGAAAACAAGAAAATTCGCATGAAAATTCGAGGGAGGTGGGAAACGTAAATCATAATATTTTTTTCTTAATGGCTTCAGCTTTGTCATCGTAGGCTATTCTTTTTGCATATAAATCTAATGTTTGGAACGTCTGAACTAAAATATTGTCCAAGCAAAAAAGTACTTGAGAATCAACATTTTTTTCCCTTACTGTGAAGATCTAGGTGGAAGAATATCATTGTTAAATGGTTATGTGTCCAATTAGATAGTGAAAGGTTTAAAGATCATTATTTTCTCAAATATACTGAAATGTACTTACCTGTAGCGTTGGAGAAGTCTTTTCCATGGTACCCCAGCTTAGCACCCAGACCTGATCATGTGATTTGTCGTAGTGTAATTTAACAGGGACGGGATCTGTGCTTACTGCCTGTAATAGATAGAAGTTGAAAAAGTTTTCAGACTGAAATATTAGTTTAAAACTAGGCCAAAAATTATAGAAAAATCCAAGAGTTTAGATGTCAGATTAAAAATGTATGTTGCCAATTATCTAATTTTCTAAACCTTTATTTGATTAATTTGGAAATATGATACTTTACTCAAATATATTTTTGCACAATTTTATATAGTCTTACATTCATTCATTACCTAGGCAAATTGTGTTTAATGGAGAATCTATTTAGAAACTCAAGATATAAATGATTAATATGTGCATTTTAATCAACTGTTGAGTACAGGTAAGAACAATATGTATACTATTAGATTTTTCTATCCCACTGCTGGTTATGGGATTTGACCATTTATAATGCTAAAATGCCAACAATCTGATATATAGTTGTAACTCTAATAACAGATTACCTAATTTAGTTTCCTTAATGAGAAGTCTAAAGCCACAGAGAAAGAAGAAGCAATTTTTTGTATCGTACTTGATATGGTAAATGTATTTTTCTGCTAATATTTATAATATCTAGCATTTACTGAAAACAAAACTTCCAAAACACACATTGCTGCCAGAAAGTTATTTCACTCACCTTAATTCCAAGCTATTTATATCATAAGCTAATACCTTTTTGAAGTAATTTCCTGTAATATTAATAGTTACACATTTTCTAATTTAATAACATAGAACAAATTGTTTTCAATAAAACAACCTTTATCCAATATTGAAAACATTTCTTTCCAAGCTCTATTGAATATCCTTAGAGAACTTCCCAAGTCCTAGTTTATAATGTAATTCTCTTCTCAGTGGATTAAATGTAAACTATAGTTGTAGTTGAATATATAGAGATTCATATTTTAACTAACACTTTGGCAATTTAGTCTTACTAAAATATTTCTTTTCTGAAATCTTGCCCTATATTTTATCTATTTAAAATTCTCAATATTCTTGGATTAGAATTAATTACTGTATTTCTGAAAAGACCTATTTAAGCGTTTCTGTATTAGTGTCCTCACCCCTTTCTTTCTGGCTAACAGAGCCACGATAACATTTTGGGCTCAGGTGGGCAGTGATGTTCTCAGGGAAGGTAGCCTCCCTGAGGACCAGCAGAGATTTAAGCCAATGACTAATCCGATTCCCCTTTGACAAGTGTGAAATTTCCCAGACTCTCTAGAGGTGACGGGTAGTCACATGGCATATCCTAGTTTACACATTGTGAAGATTAAGGTGATGAATGATTTCTGAGAGTGAAGCATTTCCATCAAAAGAGACAATAGCAGGAGGAGACTTCCACGCATCACACTTTCTCCTTCTTCCTGCTTTGAATGCTGTCAGATGAGGATATTAAGCCTCAATTTCTAAAGCCATTTTGAGGTCATGAAACAATAAGCTTAAGAAGGAAAAACTACCACTTTGAGGATTTAGCAGGAGAAATATGAAAGGAGACTGAATTCTCCACGATAGTCTTGAATTGCTGCACAAACCTAAAATAACTATCCCGAGACTTGATGTTATTTGGGATAACTATATGGTTCTATTGCTTGAGGAATAGCGGGTCTGGTATTTGGTGAATCGTACTCAAGTGAATGCCAGATGTTTCATTTTGATTCTTCATGTACTGATCAATAATTTCAACGGGTATATAGCAAAAGAGCCATCATTAATCATTACACTAATAATAAAGCAGTAAGATTCCTTTGATTTTTCATATTTTTCCCTTTATATGTTAAACCTGATCTATGTATGATTATAATAGCCTATTTTGCATGCAACTTAAAATGGAATAATCTTTAGGCATTTAAAATGTTAAAGATAATTCAATAGGCAACAAAAGCAGCAATAACAAAAAGACCTCACTGTTAATCAATTGTTAGGATATGGATATAAAAATAGCAAAGATCCTTAGATAACTTTATAAAGTAGGGAACAATTTGAATAAAAATTTTCAGTTTGCCCACTCTCAAAAATTTCTTTTCATTTGGCCCTTCATAAATATTATCTTGTAAGGACATACCACAATCCATAGGTTCTGTTAATGTCCCCATAAAATGTGATAAGAAAACTGAGACACTTATCTTAGCAGTAGTCATCCAGCCAGTGAACAGCAAGCCTGGGATTTGGGTCTGTGTTCTTTCCCAAAGTGGGAACCTCCCTACCTATGAAAGACCATTCCTCCTAGGTGACAGTTTCATTCCTGACAATGTGTGGATATGTTGCCCTCTTATTTATGCTTCATAGATAAGAAACATTCTTTTGGGTTTTTTTCTTTTGGAGGGTGAAGAGAAACCCATGGGACCCAAGTATATGCAATATCATTTGTATAAACAGTACAATCCCAGAGGAGAATCACTGAGAGGCAGTATACACCATGCTTATGAGCATGTATTCTGAAGCTGACTTCAAATCTTAGTGTCTTCACTTAAATTTAAGTAATAATAATAATAACTTGGGAACTTACGAATGCTTTCTGTGGCTCAGTTTCCTTTATAATAAAATGGAGACAGTAATAACACCTACTTCAAAGGGTCATTGTAAATATTGGGTGAGGTAGTAAATATAAAGTGCTCAGGTATGCCTGATGAATGTTAAACATGATGGAAATACCGCTGCTCCTACTATTAGAAAAACTAACTGAACTAGAGTATTTTCATGACAGCATTATAGTGTTTTAGAGATGTAATGCCCTTATTTAGCAAATGAAGAAACTAGAAGAGGTTATTTACTTTAATAATCACAGTCTCTCTCCTGGAAGAGTTTATAGGTGAGAGGGTGAACGAAGAATTTAAAATAACTTGATGCGTGTCACAAAATAAAAAATAAGGGCCAAATGCCTTGGAAGCTCAGAGGAAGAAGTACAGAGCAAGATGAGGGAGAAGAGGAATTGATGCTTTAATTGAGCCTTAAAGTATAAACATTTTCTTTTATAAATGGCAGGACAGAGACAATTTTTTATTTATCTTAATTTTTTTAATTGGGGTATATTTGCTTTACAATGTTGTGTTAGTTTATGCTGTACAAAAGAGTGAATCAGCTCTATGTATACCTATATCCCCTCCCTCTTGCGTCTCCCTTCCACCCCTCCTATCCCACCCCGCTAGGTCACCACAGAGCACCGAGCTGAGCTCCCTGTGCTACACAGCAGGTCCCCACTGGCTATCAATTTGACACATGGTAGTGTATTTTTTAAAGTTAAGTTATGAGAATATATTCCAGGAGGTGTCAGAAGGCAGTTCACAATTAAATTCCTTCAAATACGTGAAGATATACGTTTCTGAGGGAAGAAAATATCAATTTTCCAAACAACTTCAGAATTTGAAAGGAAAAATCTATTTACAAGTTTTCAAGTGTGCAGATACAACACGTTTTAAGGAGGAAATGCTGACATGGTTTTCAGCAAGGAAATCATACAACAATGACAAAAATATGTGCAAAAACCATAGTCAGGATCATCTTTCCATCACCCAATTTTCAGTCCAAACCCAGAAATTTTCCTACTTAAATGGCCAACGTTTGAAAGGGATAAATTACAGGTGTTGACTTTTATAAAAATATCTGCTGGTCTACTTTGGAAATTACTCTAAACGTTCAATTTAGACCATTAGCTTCTGAAAAAGAGAAAGGCACTATATTTGACACACACAAGAAATTCTTGACACAAGTAAGCCTGTAAGCCTGTGTTATAAAACAGATCTTATTTTTGAAAAAGACTGTATAGAGTCTATTATCCTTAATGGTCCTCTTTCTCCTCTACTTCCCATCCTCATGCCCTAGCTGGATCTGCCTTCCAAACGCTGAGCCCTTTGCAGCTCCTGCCCTGCTCAGACCACACAGGGGGCCTCTATCACCTCCAAACTCATCTCCTGGTTTCCACCTTTCAACTTTCTACTCGTCCACTTTCTCGACAGATTTGTCAGAGTGATTTGTTTTGTTTTCTTTTCTGGTGAGCATTAGGCAGATCACGGCACCAATTTGCTGAAAACACAATGTCTTCTCATTTCCCTCAGAGTAAAAGCCAAAAGCCCTTATAATGACCTGTCGCTCCTAGTCTCCTTTCTCAGATCCTTCACCCTCCAGGCTCCCCCCGATGGCTCCAATCCAGATGCTCTGGCTTCCTTGCTGTTCATCCAACATGCCGATCACACTTCTCCGTTTTGGAGGCTTTTCCCCAGAACCAACCGCCTCCCCCAGATAACCCAGTGTCTACTTCTTGGACACCTTTGCTGAGAACTCACCTTGTGGGTGAGGCCAGCATGACCGCTCTATTTAATACTGTAACCAGCCTGCCCTTCCTCTTTAACTTTCCCAATCCCACCTGGTCTGCTCTGCCATTTTACCTTTTCCAGTGGCACTGACCACTTTCCATATTGTAGAATTTACATATCATTTTAGTATTCTTATTTTTTGTTGTTTGTCTCTATCCAGTGGGCTCTAGGCTCCAAGAAGGCAGGCCTTTTGTGTTTGTTTAGCTCAATGGTATCACATATGCACTTAGAACAGTACCTTGTAAATTGTAGTATTCAATATATAACTAATGAACATCTACTTCATTGGGAAAAGCAAATTGCAAAATTGAACAACATGACAAAAGGCATTATAATTAAGATCATGATTATTACTTTATATAACAAAAACAACTACACTCTGCACTAGGCTTGTTATGAACAAAGTTTTTCTCGAAATATTTTACAAATACAAATTATTTTTTAAATCTTCTTGACAGTTGTTTTGTTGACGTGTGCACTACTGATATTTGTATAGATAAAAGTAAACAAAAGACTAAGGGTACCAATGTCCATCCCTACAGACTATAAAATTCCCACTCTCCTCTCAAGAAAACTTCATGCCCCCCATCCAATATACAGATAAATTCAGGTCTCCAACTTTGGTCCATATGTTAAATATTTATAAAATGTAATATGATTTTTTTAAAATAAAAATAAACAATGTCTTGGGATTCCCTTCCCACAACTACTCATCTTTCATTGCCCTTGGTCATTGCATACATTTCGTTTGGAGACCATTAGTGTAAATATTTTTTGTTTCTGCAGCCATCGAGTATTTATCAAGAAAAACGATGTCAATCAATATGTAATGTTCAAGAATATGTGATTGGGAAAAAGCATTGCACATATGCTTATCTTTCACCTCAAAATTACCTTATGTGCATAGAATGCTCAATTAGTACTTAGTATAATTTGCATTTGACTACCAATATTATTTTGCTAGAAAAATTGTTTTCAAACTTTGCCTTGAGAAGCTTACAGAAATGAGCCTTATTCACAGCAGGTGCTTTGAACCCCCCCATAATAGAACAAAGGGGCTCACTTTTGATCTATTGAATGATTCTGTGAGACTTTGTTTAAATAAAATTTCCTGATACTATAGTCTGGAAATTTCTCTCCATCCCATAAACACTGTAATTTTCTGTACCCAGTAGCCTTTGCTTGGCCTGGTGATATTCAGATAATTAAGCCACAATCCTTCTTCCAATGATTTATTGATTTATGAGACATATTCAGAAGTATCTTTCAAATAACTTAATATTTTATCATTGTAATTAATAGTAGTCTAAATATTCAGATCCTAGAATCATATTTCTTATTTTCCCATGTAAGTACCATTTTCAGTGTTATATTATCATGATGAATTATCTTCTTATCCTATTCCTTTGTAAAAATGTGTAAAATATACTATATAATGTAATAACAAAAAGTTTTTATCTGTTGTAGCTTTATAAAGATATTGATATTTTTTCTTTAATATTTTAAAACATTGTTTCAAACATTGGATAAGCATACAATTTGCTTATAGTATGAGTTCTTTTTTTTTTCTTTGTAGATCTATAAATTTTAACTCCCTCATAATCCCAACATACCTACTGTGATACAAATTTATCAGTATTGGAGACCTTCAAGATGGCGAAGGAGTATGACGTGGAGACCACCTTCCTCCCCACAAATACATCAGAAATACATCTCCATGTGGAACAACTCCTACAGAACACCTACTGAATGCTGGCAGAAGACCTCAGACCTCCCAAAAGGCAAGAAACTCCCCACAGACCTGGGGAGGGCAAAAGAAAAAAGAAAACACAGGCGGGGGCTGGGAGCTGAGGCTCGGGCTTCGGACGGAAGCCCGGAGAGGACTGGGGTTGGCGGCGTGAACACAGCCTGAAGGGGTTAGTGCGCCACGGCTGGCCGGGAGGGAATCCGGGAAAAGGTCTGGAGCTGCCGAAGAGGCCCCCACAGACCTGGGGAGGGCAAAAGAAAAAAGAAAACACAGAGACAAAAGAATAGGGACAGAACCTGCACCAGTGGGAGGGAGCGGTGAAGGAGGAAAGGTTTCCACATACTAGGAGCCCCTTCGACATCTACATGTGGAACAACTCCTACAGAACACCTACTGAATGCTGGCAGAAGACCTCAGACCTCCCAAAAGGCAAGAAACTCCCCACAGACCTGGGGAGGGCAAAAGAAAAAAGAAAACACAGAGACAAAAGAATAGGGACAGAACCTGCACCAGCGGGAGGGAGCCGTGAAGGAGGAAAGGTTCCCACATACTAGGAGCCCCTTCGCGGGCGGAGACTGCGGGTGGCGGAGGGGGGAGCTTCGGAGCCACGGAGGAGAGCGCAGCCACAGGGGTGCGGAGGGCAAAGCGGAGAGATTCCCTCACAGAGGATCG
>NC_041220.1:5078613-5080712 GCF_002837175.3 Physeter macrocephalus
TGTGCAAGCACAGGTAACTCTCCACACCTCCCCTCCCGGGAGCCTGTGCAGCCCGCCACCGCCAGGGTCCCGGGATCCAGGGACAACTTCCCCGGGAGAATGCATGGCGTGCCTCAGGCTGGTGCAACATCACGCTGGCCTCTGCCGCCGCAGGCTCACCCCGCATACGCACCCCACCCTCCCCCGCCTGAGTGAGCCAGAGCCCCTGAATCAGCGGTTCCTTTAACCCAGACCTGTCTGAGTGGGAACAGATGCCCTAAGGCAACCTACATGTAGAGGTGGGGCCAAATCCAAAGCTGAACCCCGGGAGCTGTGTGAACAAAGAAGAGAAAGGGAAATTTCTCCATGCAGCCTCAGTAGTAGCGGATTAAATCTCTTTAATCAACTTGATGTACCCTGTATCTCTGGAATACCTGAATAGACAACAAATAAGTCCAAAAACTGAGGCTGTGGACTTTGGGAGCAACTGTAGACTTGAGGTTGGCTTTCTGCATCTAATTTGTTTCTGTTCTTATGTTTATCTTAGTTTAGAATTTAGAGGTTATTATAATTGGTAGATTCATTTATTGATTTGGTTGCTCTCTTCCTTCTTTATATATATATATAGATAGATAGATAGATAGATAGATATTTTTTTCCTTTTTCTCTTTTTGTGAGTGTGTATGTGTATGCTTCTTTGTGTGATTTTGTCACTATAGCTTAGATTTTACCATCTGTCCTAGCATACGATCTGTCCTTTTTTTTTTTTACTTAAGATAGATAGATAGATTTTTTTTCCTTTTTCTCTTTTTGTGAGTGTGTATGTGTATGCTTCTTTGTGTGATTTTGTCACTATAGCTTAGTTTCTAGCGCATGTTGTCATTGGTGGATTTGTTTTTTGATTTGGTTGCTTTCTTCTTTCTTTCTCTTTTTTTTCTTTTTATTATTTTAATCTTTTAATTTTTAATATATTTTTTATTTTTTTATGTTAATAACTTGATTTTCTTTTTTTCTTCCTTTCTTTCTTTTTGTCTCCCTTTTTTTCTGAGCCGCGTAGCTGACAGGGTCTTAGTGCTCCGGCCAGGTATCAGACCTGAGCTTCTGAGGTGGGAGAGCCAAGTTCAGGATATTGGTCCACAAGAGACCTCCCAGCCCCATGTAATATCAACCAGCATAAGCTCCCCAGAGATCTCCATCTAAATGCTAAGACCCAGCTCCACTCAATGACCAGCAAGCTACAGTGCTGGACAACCTATGCCAAACAACTAGCAAGACTGGAACACAACTCCACCTATTAGCAGAGAGGCTGCCTAAAATCATAATAATGTCACAGACACCCCAAAACACACCACCAGACATGGTCTGGCCCACCAGAAAGACAAGATCCAGCCTCATCCACCAGAGAACAGACACCAGTCCCCTCTGCCAGGAAGCCTACACAACCCACTGAACCAATCTTGGCCACTGGGGGTAGACACCAAAAACAATGGGAATAATGAACCTGCAGCCTGCGAAAAGGAGACCCCAAACACAGTAAGTTAAGCTAAATGAGAAGACAGAGAAACACACAGCAGATGAAGGAGCAAGGTAAAACCCACCAGACTAAACAAATGAAGAGGAAAAAAGCAGTATACCTGAATAAGAATTCAGAGTAATGATAGTGAAAGTGATCCAAAATCTGGGAAATAGAATGGAGAAAGTAAAAGAAATGTTTAACAAGGACCTAGAAGAACTAAAGAGCAAACAAACAGTGATGAACAACACAATAAATGAAATTTAAAATACTATAAAAGGAATCAATAGAAGAATAACTGAGGCAGAAGAATGTATTAGTGACCTGGAAGATAAAATAGTGGAAATAACTACCACAGAGCAGAATAAAGAAAAAAGAATGAAATGAATTGAGGACAGTCTCAGAGACCTCTGGGACAAAATTAAATTCACTGAAATTCAAATTATAGGGGTCCCAGAGAAGGAAAAGAGAACAAAAAAAAAAAGGGACTGAGAAAATATTTGAAGAGATTATAGTTGAAAACTTCCCTAACGTGAGAAAGGAAATAGTCAATAAAGTCCAGGAAGTGCAGAGAGCCCCATACAGGATAAATCCAAGGAGAAACACA
>NC_041220.1:5080946-5081914 GCF_002837175.3 Physeter macrocephalus
TGGATACAAAAACAAGACCCATATATATGCTGTCTACAAGAGACCCACTTCAGACCTAGGGACACATACAGACTGAAAGTGAGGGGATGGAAAAAGATATTCCATGCAAACGGAAATCAAAAGAAAGGTTGAGTATCAATCCTCATACCAGATAAAATACACTTGAAAATAAAGATTATTACAAGAGAAAAGAAGGACACTACATAATGATCAAGGGATCAAATCAAGAAGAAGATATAACAATTGTAAATAGTTATGCACACAACATAGGAGCACCTCAATACATAAGGCAAGTGCTACCAGCCATAAAAAGGGAAATCAAGAGTAACATAATCATAGTAGGGGACTTTAAAACCCAGCTTTCACCAATGGAAAGATCATCCAAAATGAAAATAAATAAGGAAACACAAGCTTTAAATGATACATTAAACAAGATGGACTTAATTGATATTTATAGCACATTCCATCCAAAAACAACAGAATACACTTTCCTCTGAAATGCTCATGGAACATTCTCCAGGACAGATCATATCTTGGGTCAGAAATCAAGCCTTGGTAAATTTAAGAAAATTGAAATCATATCAAGTATCTTTTCCTACCACAATGCTATGAGACTAGATATCAATTTTAGGAAAAACTCTATAAAAAATACAAACACATGGAGGCTAAACAATACACTACTAAATAACCAAGAGATCAGAAGAAATCAAAGAGGAAGTGAAAAAATACCTAGAAACAAATGACAATGAAGACACAACAACCCAAAACCTATGTGATGCAGCAAAAACAGTTCTAAGAGGGAAGTTTATAGCAATACAATCTTACCTCAAGAAACAAGAGACACCTCCAATAAACAACCTGACCTTACAGTTAAAGCAATTAGAGAAAGAAGAACAAAAAACCCATAAAGTTAGCAGAAGGAAAGAAATAATAGAGATCAGATCAGAAATAAATGAAAAAGAAATGAA
>NC_041220.1:5082859-5083187 GCF_002837175.3 Physeter macrocephalus
GGAAAAGAAGAAGTAAAACTGTCACTGTTTGCAGATGACATGATACTATACTTAGAGAATCCTAAAGATGCTACCAGAAAACTAGTAGAGCTAATTAATGAATTTGGTAAAGTAGAAGGATACAAAATTAATGCACAGAAATCTCTTGCATTCCTATACACTAATGATGAAAAATCTGAAAGAGAAATTAAGGCAACGCTCCCATTTACCATTGTAACAAAAAGAATAAAATACCTAGGAATAAACCTACCTAAGGAGACAAAAGAACTGTATGCAGCAAATTATAAGACACTGATGAAAGAAATTAAAGATGACACAAACAGATGGA
>NC_041220.1:5083687-5086267 GCF_002837175.3 Physeter macrocephalus
TCAGGCTGGTGCAACATCACGCTGGCCTCTGCCGCCGCAGGCTCACCCCGCATACGTACCCCACCCTCCCCGGCCTGAGTGAGCCAGAGCCCCTGAATCAGAGGTTCCTTTAACCCAGACCTGTCTGAGTGGGAACAGATGCCCTCAGGCAACCTACATGTAGAGGTGGGGCCAAATCCAAAGCTGAACCCCGGGAGTTGTGTGAACAAAGAAGAGAAAGGGAAATTTCTCCATGCAGCCTCAGTAGTAGCGGATTAAATCTCTTTAATCAACTTGATGTACCCTGTATCTCTGGAATACCTGAATAGACAACAAATAAGTCCAAAAACTGAGGCTGTGGACTTTGGGAGCAACTGTAGACTTGAGGTTGGCTTTCTGCATCTAATTTGTTTCTGTTCTTATGTTTATCTTAGTTTAGAATTTAGAGGTTATTATAATTGGTAGATTCATTTATTGATTTGGTTGCTCTCTTCCTTCTTTATATATATATATAGATAGATAGATAGATAGATTTTTTTTCCTTTTTCTCTTTTTGTGAGTGTGTATGTGTATGCTTCTTTGTGTGATTTTGTCACTATAGCTTAGATTTTACCATCTGTCCTAGCATACGATCTGTCCTTTTTTTTTTTTACTTAGTATAGTTTCTAGTGCATGTTGTCATTGGTGGATTTGTTTTTTGGTTTGGTTGCTTTCTTCTTTCTTTCTTTCTCTTTTTTTTCTTTTTATTATTTTAATCTTTTAATTTTTAATATATTTTTTATTTTTTTATGTTAATAACTTGATTTTCTTTTTTTCTTCCTTTCTTTTCTTTTTGTCTCCCTTTTTTTCTGAGCCGTGTAGCTGACAGGGTCTTAGTGCTCCGGCCAGGTATCAGACCTGAGCTTCTGAGGTGGGAGAGCCAAGTTCAGGATATTGGTCCACAAGAGACCTCCCAGCCCCATGTAATATCAACCAGCATAAGCTCCCCAGAGATCTCCATCTAAATGCTAAGACCCAGCTCCACTCAATGACCAGCAAGCTACAGTGCTGGACAACCTATGCCAAACAACTAGCAAGACTGGAACACAACTCCACCTATTAGCAGAGAGGCTGCCTAAAATCATAATAATGTCACAGACACCCCAAAACACACCACCAGACATGGTCTGGCCCACCAGAAAGACAAGATCCAGCCTCATCCACCAGAGAACAGACACCAGTCCCCTCTGCCAGGAAGCCTACACAACCCACTGAACCAATCTTGGCCACTGGGGGTAGACACCAAAAACAATGGGAATAATGAACCTGCAGCCTGCGAAAAGGAGACCCCAAACACAGTAAGTTAAGCTAAATGAGAAGACAGAGAAACACACAGCAGATGAAGGAGCAAGGTAAAACCCACCAGACTAAACAAATGAAGAGGAAAAAAGCAGTATACCTGAATAAGAATTCAGAGTAATGATAGTGAAAGTGATCCAAAATCTGGGAAATAGAATGGAGAAAGTAAAAGAAATGTTTAACAAGGACCTAGAAGAACTAAAGAGCAAACAAACAGTGATGAACAACACAATAAATGAAATTTAAAATACTATAAAAGGAATCAATAGAAGAATAACTGAGGCAGAAGAATGTATTAGTGACCTGGAAGATAAAATAGTGGAAATAACTACCACAGAGCAGAATAAAGAAAAAAGAATGAAATGAATTGAGGACAGTCTCAGAGACCTCTGGGACAAAATTAAATTCACTGAAATTCAAATTATAGGGGTCCCAGAGAAGGAAAAGAGAACAAAAAAAAAAAGGGACTGAGAAAATATTTGAAGAGATTATAGTTGAAAACTTCCCTAACGTGAGAAAGGAAATAGTCAATAAAGTCCAGGAAGTGCAGAGAGCCCCATACAGGATAAATCCAAGGAGAAACACGACAAGACACATATTGATCAAACTATCAACAGTTAAATACAAAGAAAAAATATTAAAAGCAGCAGGGTAAAAACAACAAATAACATACAAGGTAATCCCCATAAGGTTAACAACTGATCTTTCAGCAGAAACTCTGCAAGCCAGAATGGAGTGGCAGGACATATTTAAAGTGATGAAAGGGAAAAAACCTACAGCCAAGATTACTCTACCCAGCCAGGACCTCATTCAGATTTTATGGAGAAACTAAAATCTTTACAAACAAGCAAAAGCTAAGAGAATTCAGCACCACCAAACCAGCTCTACAACAAATGCTACAGGAACTTCTCTAGGCAGGAAACACAAGAGAAGGAAAAGACCTACAATAACAAAGCCAAAACAATTAAGAAAATGGTAATAGGAACATACATATTGATGACTACCTTAAATGTAAATGGATTAAATGTCCCAACCAAAAAACACAGACTGGCTGAACGAATACAAAAACAAGACCCATATATATGCTGTCTACAAGAGACCCACTTCAGACCTAGGGACACATACAGACTGAAAGTGAGGGGATGGAAAAAGATATTCCATGCAAATGGAAATCAAAAGAAAGCTGGAGTAGCAATTCTCATATCAGACAAAATAGACTTTAAAATAAAGACTATTACAAGAGACAAAGAAGGACACTACATA